>NC_051176.1:47756415-47853915 GCF_013339695.2 Rhipicephalus sanguineus
AGTGGAAGGCTGTGCTTCCGTTGCTGTGGCACAACTGGCTGATCCAAGCATGTGATGAGCGTAACCTCCTGGAATGCGTCGAAGAGAGAAGAAGAGCGAAGGAAGAAGAGGCGCAGAGCGGTGGCCGTATAAAATCTCCTGCAAGCCGTTTTGTATTAACACTATACCGTGTACAGTACAACGTAACCTCTATTTTTACGTGATGTGGCCGTGCAAAATCTCCTGCAAGCCGTTTTGTGTAAACAGTATACCGTGTACTGTACAACGTAACCTCTAAATTTATTTTTCTGACTCGACCCAACTCTTACAGCAGCGTATGAGCATGAATTATCCGAATTTTCAATGCCGTACATTGTGATCTGTATGAGTGCAACTATGGAATGAAGATGACTTCAGCATATATTTGTGGTAAGGTTTCAAGTTAGGTCAAGACGCAGAAGTTTGAAGTCTGACGGAAGCCCGTCTGGTTGGGTTGATACGTGGTGACGTTGAAAACCCGAGGCACTCAGCCGACTAAAGCAAAAGGCACATACACACATACACACACACACGCACGCGCACACACATACACACGCACGCGCGCGCACACACGCGAGCACACACGCACGCGCGCGCGCGCACGAGCACACACGCGAGCAAACACACGCGCGCGCACACACACACACGCGCGAGCACACACGCGAGCAAGCACACACACACGCGAGCACACACACACACGCGAGTACACACCACACGCGCACGAGCACACACGCGCACGCGCGAGCACACACACACGCGCGCACGAGCACACACGCGAGCAAATACACGCGCACGAGCGCACACGCACGCGCGAGCGCTAAAGCACACACGCGAGCACACACAAAACACACGCGCGCGCGCGAGCAACACACATACACGCGCTCGCGCGAGCACACACGCACGCGCAAGCGCATACACACGCGCGCGCACGAGCACACACGCGCACGAGCACACACACACACACACGTACGCACTCACACACACGGAGCAGTCGGTATCAAGAGCGACTCGAGATAAAGACGTCGTGACAGTAATTGTTCTCTAGCGCGAGCACGTGCCTTCCCCAAGTCGATTGCGTGTCCCCTGAAACGTGCTCAGCCAAAGCACTGGATTTAGCAATTTATTTTTTCACGTCATAAACGTCCTTTTTGTGTGTGTGTGTATTAAATGTTACTTCGGTCGGCTCAGTGCCTCGGGTTTGCAACATTCAGCTACACACGGAAGGATGCTGTGATTTCCTTTAACACTTAAAACTACACTTAAAACGCACTCTTAACGCCATTTCATTGTCTTTCGTGTACTTAAAGCTTTATTCATTTCGGTAGCGCAAAACAATTTTAAAGACAAGAGATGACACGTAGACAGGACGGGCGCTAGATATCGACTTTACTGCAAGGAAACACACAAAAACCCGTTGCACAGGTGCGACGCGCTACATCACTCTACGAGGGCTTTTTATTTTTTTAATGTGTCTAATTTTCTTTGCGCTACCAAAATGAACACCAGTGATCACAACCAACTAGCCCGCATTACCGCCTTAAACCCTCACTCGTCCACCTAAAACTACCGCAGCCGAGTTTGAAGCATGGCGAAAGGTCGCGTATAGACGCCACGAAATATCATGTACCGGTGACAAGGACATGACAAACAGCCCAGACTGCCATTGACAGGAGCGAGTTACTGCGCACGCAGAGCTCGTCTGGGCAAAGCTGATCTGGGGCACTTTGTTTATGCCGCCTACAGTATTTCACACCGTGATTGCAGCCTTCATCGAGCGTGTTGAAGGTACCAAGACGGCGACAGTAAGAAGGGTTAAACTTCTGTCCTTCATCTCTTCCCACATAAACGTGTATGATAACGAATGACCTTAGTCGGATGTTTGATAATATACGCCCAAACACTCATCTTGTAATGTCAAACGCAGAGCAAATACTGCCAATAACAATGCATTACATAAAAGTATGACACGATTTATTTAAAACATAAAAGTATGACACGACCCATCTCGTACAGAAGCGTAAGCATGAGCATGATTTCAGGTAAACACGCGACATAAGTACATATACACAAGCAAATAACGTACTGAAGAGAGAATATTGCTTACCTGCAAATCACATTTACTACTGTCTTCGGGCAACGTAACAACGGATGCAACCCGCTCGACAGTGCCAGTCTCAAGCGAAGAATCAGCAATGCAGCTCGTCGCAACGGCCGCGCAGCCCACTGAACGTGCCCGTTGCAATGCCTCGTGGCTGATTTGCGGCGGATCGCGCACGTTAATGACTGTCCTTGCGTGCTGTATCACTAGCTACACGCCACTCACGTACACAACACGATTAGACCACGCACGTCAACAAAGCGCGGAGTGTAAAACCTGGATAAATCGATGAAACAAAGAGCAGCACTGCACAAACCGCGACTTCAAAACAACCGCACCAACCGCCTTCGCATTCGAATGCTCTTCCCGGCATACACCAAGGTAAATGTAAATGGTAGCGAAGCTTCCATAGAAGCCCCTACGTTCAGAAAATGGCTGCTCATCAGCTGCTCATGGGGCTTAGCGCCATCTGTGTGAGGAGGGAACACTTCCGGCGGAACAAAAAATAAAGCGGATGTGACGCAATATCCGGTAAAAAAGTGACGTCATTTGTTGGCACTAGCGCGAAATTTGACCTCAAAATATTCTTCTTAGGCCCCTTATCGCTAAGGGCTCGCGCACGGCGAGCCGGCAAGCCCTTGGCGAATGCGCTTGAAGCCAACGCTATAGCTAAACTAATATCGACCCGTGACTAAACAGCTGTGTTTAAGTGTACCGTCGTGCAATTCGCCTTGGTTTTACCAGGAAACTTTATTCTTTGAGCTTTTATTCTGCGTTCGTGTCATCTTGCACAGCGTGAATAAAGTAGGCAACAGCATACCTCTTCTCATGTTTGAAGCGTTGCTTATTTGCTTCGCACGTGCGCAGGGGACTTAAAGAGCGCATTGCATGTGTGCTTCAGTTCTAACGAGAAGAAATGACGCCTGGTCACGCCAAAATAACGATATTTCAGTTTTATTCAATGGTCACAATAACGCAATTTAACACACCCTACCGAATGAGCAACAAATGTCGTAATAAGTACAAAAAGTGCGTACACTATGTGCATTATGCTTTGCCTTATGTTCCGATACATTAACCTTACGTGCAACGTATCAAGACATCCGAATTGTAGTGATTGTAGCGCGACAGATAACTTAACGATCTGCTCACCGATAACAGGAAATATAGTAGGCACCGCGTGTTCACGAAGGAAACCGTGCAGCAGGAATACTGATGCATGGAAATCCAGCAAGCACAACTACTCCGAACCATTGCCCCGGTGTCTTATCTAGAAGAGAGGGCTGCCAGGCGTACGCGTTTTGCTATTGCATCCTTGGAACACCACATCGTTTCCGCGAGTACCGAGGAAAGTGTTCGGCGTGAAATGTTGGCAGCGTCGTGCCGTTGTCCGTTGAACACCGTAGCCAACACGTTCACCAACGATGAAACGCACCTCGCAACTTCGCGCACACCAAAATCAAATTCTCACCACAATAATTCACAGCACGCATGCAAGTGCGAAACACCAGCACACCTGAGGGGGCGTGTCGGCGCAGACGTACTTACGAGCGCGCCTTTCCATGCACCGCAAGGGCTGCACTGAATGACAATGACGTGCGCGTCTCTTCAGGGGGCGCTAAGAAAAAGATTTTTCGTAAGAATTAAACACTGTCGTACATTCTTGGCACATTGCACCTACATAATATTGTTCGGGAAATAAATGTAATTTGTGAAACATAAACATTGCTTTACGTTTCAATAAAACTTGGTTTTTCGCTATTGGTGTTTGTTCCCTCCAAACATAGTCGCGCTTCAATCGCAGCACCCATAACTCCCCTTGCTGGTGTCGTTGGCAATAGGTTCTGAACCGTTTTTCGCCCGAAGCTTCGCGACCTATTTGAATTGACCTTGCATACACCTCAAGCTGTGCAAAGCCTAGGAGAGATGACGCCGTCCCTGGTTCGATAAAGTTGAAGCGGCGCCTCGAGGACGCCACATTTGTTACTCACCGCGAGCTCATACATCTCTCTACGCGGCCTCTCTACTGGAGCGGCCGTCCCACGCTGTTTTGTGAACTCAGCGGCATCTTTTTCTCGCGTGTTGGCGAATTGATGACGGTTAAGCGTGTTTGGTGCTATGTTGTCCCGTGACGTTTGCTGCACTTTACGATCCGTTAATTATAACGCGAAAAAAAAAGAAACAAACAGACAACACGACAGTGAAATTCGAATAAATTGTATTGCGAGTCTCGGAAAAATATTTTTCTCGCGGCACGGTATGGTTCTTCGATCGCATCGTCAGTTTAATTTGGTCGGTTGTCGTGTGCTCACAGTACTTTATCTTGTCGCCATATGCGAAGCTTCCCGGAGGCAAATTAATTACTTCTGCGGCTTAAAATCAAAATAGATATAAGAGCTACTTAATAAGTTGTTTAGCACAAACATTTGACCAACATACGATAGTTTTTCGTTCTTGTGCTTCTGCCGATGTCTGTGCAGATTATGTCACTTCATAAATTACGGGTTTTGGAAGCGGGATCACCTTATTGAACTCCAGTTTTAGTTCATACCCCACCATCGCTTGCCTCAGTATGCCGCAATGTAAAATCGCTGCTTCTGTGATTTGCTTTTCTGCTGTGAAGACCCGTTCTGTGTGTACATCATCTGCTGTTTAATTGATAAAGCCAGCCTTGAACAAGACAGATCGCGATGTGACACATTGATCAATAAACTTCCGCTCCATAGTGTAGGTCCCCTGACGGATGAGTCATTGCGCTTATATAAGTTACAATCTAAAGGTTACAATGCTCATCGCGGTGCTTTAGCTTTTAACTTGGCACGCTACTGTCGATGTAACCTTTATGAGAGAGGGAAATGAAGAAAACACAAAGATAAAATTGCTGTAACAGCCATGTAACTTATAAATTATAGGTTACATGTCTTTTTATGCTGTCCTAAACGTTACCGTGATTAGAGTGTATGAACGGGTACTAAAGGTTACCAGATAACTTCTATTTTATAAGTACACAAATTTGTGAAAATAAGCACCTTTAGTAAACGTTACCGTGCTGGTGTAGGTGTAGCGGTAGTGCTTTCAGTTCACTTGTACGTGGCGGAGCATAAAGCTTTTGTGTGTCTTCATAATAGGCTAGTCAGGCTGATGACGTTGAACTGCGTAGACCAATCGTTACGAGCGCAAACGTCCGCAGCGTTATTTTCGCAGTGCCAGCTGCACCTCCACCCTTCCTTCTCCTCTACTTTTCATAAGCTCACTTTAATCATCATTGATCCAGCTTAGAAATGTCGATAGCTATGTTATATGCATGGCGTGCAGCGTGCTCAGTGATGCTCTAGGGTTGCGCGAACTTGAAATAGCGGGGTCAGGGCCGACAGAACAGCGGGGTCAGTGCCGCCTTCAGCACAGTGACGTAGGCAGAAATTTCTTCAGTGAGGGCACGTCTTTGATCTGATGTGCTAGCTGGGCAGGTAAGTGTGGCCAATGGTGCTATGCAGGATGGCCCGAGCTTCTCGGGCACATTAGTTTGCTCCGAGCTTGCATTACGGCGGTCATGACAGGAAGACAGTGCGGAGCACGCGATAGCAGCGTTGATAAAAACGGCTACAAGAACGAGAATGGCGTCACAAACGCATGTGCGGCATCTGCGGCGGTTTTCAAAGGAACACCTCGTGCGAACGCGTCAGCGCCGCCACTCAGTTAACTTTTGATAGTGCAGCAACGCCAGCGTGATCGTCGCGCTATCTTTTTGCCAACTGATCATCGCGCCTCCCACGGGCGTGTTCGCGGCCTTTGTCCTCTTTCGGAAAATTCTTTCATTCCACCTGCAGCATAGAAATTTCCACTCTCGAAGGTAACCAGGGCGCACAGGCAGCGCTCTGGTGAAGCTCGTTTCGTTTCTCTGGAATATTACAGATAAAAAATGGACAGGTTACTGCTACACTTACATTACACGTCTGAAGATTTTTCTGCAGTAGCGAATCAGTAGAAACAGCGTATCCACAAACAAGTAAATGGTAACATTTCTCGCCGCAAATCCCACAAGGGGCGCTTGCTTCGTAGCTGTGAGTGGTACGTCGTGATAGCGGTGAAATTGCATGCGAGACATCGTAGCCACGTGATCATATAACCTTTAGTTCTTCGTGCGTGTGTGCATAGTCTGTGCGCTTAAGCTCACAGATGAATCGTGCCGTTCGCTGGCGTTGCGGCGTGAACCCTGCTCCTCGGTAAGAGGAAACGCGGTGGGCCGACCCGCTCTTCGCCGCGGGAGTCTGTCAATCAAATCGATTGACGCGCGAACTCGGGCACAAACTCGTTGATTCTGAAAAAGCCCCAGTTCAACTCGTGACTGTCATAGTGCCGGTGAGTCTGTCGACTGTTTCATGCGCTGGACGCTACTCAGCAGCTTCTTTGCATATAAAATAATTTGGTCAGCTTGCACTAATTGTGCAAGGCTGGGGCCATCGGAGGAGCTTGCGGTCACCTAGCTTCTTCCAGCTTTTTACGTGGCTCGTCTACTCAGTACGCTTGGTCTGCTTCGGAGTAATGACCGTGCCAGTTTGGTCTCAATATCGGTGCTCTTGATTAGGAAGCTCTTAACTAACATGATATCGAATAGTCCTTTATTAATTGTTAATGTTTTAATTACCACGACATTAATTACCCAGGTTTAATTCGCAAGGTCCTGAATAGCACAGATATATTTAGCATACTCCTAATCAGCCAGATCCTAATTAACACGACCTCGGTGAGTAAGGCCATGATTATCTTCGTTTTAATTACACGCTCCTAATTAGCGTCGTGTTGAGCAGCATTAATTGTTAATGTTGTAATTACCGCACCATTAATTATTCAGGCCTTATTCGCAAGGTCCTGAATAGTGCAGAGGTAATTAGCATAATCCTAATGAGCACAATCCTAATTAACACGATCTCGGGGAGTAAGGTCCTGATTATCTCGGTTTCAATTACACGCTCCAAGTTAGCACCGTGTTAACATGAGCGTAATTACCTTGTTCTTAGCTTTACACGACTTCATTAGCATGCTCTTAGTAAGACGTGGCTTAGTTAGCTCGGCCTTAGCATGATTTTGCCGAATCAGCTTCGTCATAGCACGTCCTGACTTAGCTAGGTATACCGCCCAGCCAATTAGCTAATCAGCCGGGCGTACGTGCTCTGGGAGCGAGCAGGCGATGAAGAAGAGAACGACGAGAGCGCGCGCCGGCCGAGCAACGCGCTAGAATGTACTGGACGACCATGGTGATTATACACGTGACCTCGGCGATTAGCTCTAGCCACGGTGTTGTAAGGTGCTCAGTCGGAACTAATCTCAAAGGCCACGGTGCTGATTATTAGATGCGAAGTATCTTAAGGCGGAGCTCAATCCGGTGGTGGTGGTGTGCGGCGTGACCACCCTTACTGCGCATGCGCATACCCTCTCCACACACCCCCTCTCCATTCACCCTTCCCCCCCTCTCCACGTTCCCTCTCTACTTTCCCTCTCCCCGCCCCCTCTCCCCTCCCCCTTTCCACTCTTCCTCTGAAACGCGGGCTAGGCATGCCAAAATTCTCTCCTGCGCAACGCCGCGATGAGCTCGAGCGCATGCGCGTCCCCTCCGCTTCTCTCTCCTCTCCCACGCTGCCCCCCTCTCGCCCGCCTGACGACCGCGTTCCCCGCTCGCCCTGTGAGAATGAACGGCCAGGCTAGATGGAAGATACGACGCGCGTAGCGTCCCTCTTCGCGTTCCACGACGCGAGGTCGGTAGCATGCCCAACGAACGCCAACGGAACGCGATCGTGCAAGTGCTCCGGCTTCGCATCGCCTCATGGTCCCCTTTAGCGGGAGATGGTGTAATGTTTCTAAAGGATACTTAGTGCAGACATTAAACGCTTGAAAATGAATTCAAACTGCCCGTGCACACATAAAAAATAGAGTTAGTAGAGCTTTCTGCCGCTTTTTCGGCATGGATGCACTTCTGCACTCAGTGGAACGACAAACAAATGAAAAAAAATTACACCATCTCCCGCTAAAGGGGACCATGAGGCGATGCGAAGCCGGAGCACTTGCACGATCGCGTTCCGTTGGCGATCGTTGGGCATGCTACCGACCTCGCGTCGTGGAACGCGAAGAGGGACGCCACGCGCGTCGTGTCTTCCATCTAGCCTGGCCGTTAATTCTCACAGGGCGAGCGGGGAACGCGGTCGACAGGCGCGCGAGTGGGGGGCAGCGTGGGAGAGGAGAGAGAAGCGGAGGGGACGCGCATGCGCTCGAGCTCATCGCGGCGTTGCGCAGGAGAGAATTTCGGCGTGTCTAGCCCAAGTTTCAGAGGAAGAGTGGAAAGGGGGAGGGGAGAGGGGTATGGGAGAGGGAATGTGGAGAGGAGAAGGTGAGAGGGAATGTGGAGACGGGAGAGGAGGTGTGTGGAGAGGGTATGCGCATGCGCAGTAAGGGTGGTCACGCCGCACACCACCACCACCACCACCGGATTGAGCCCCGCCTTAAGATACTTCGCATCTAATAAGCTGCCTTTGATTTGAAGACACCACCCAACATCCTCGACCGCCCTTGACGTGACGCCGCGTTCCATCGTAACCGATGGAACGTAGCGCGCGCTGAAGGATGGATTTCACCTTCTCGTACTGTTAGCTCGTTCAAAAGGGGGTGTCGCCAGAGCTCGGAAAGATCCCGAGTTTCGCCAAACTAGGGCCATCCTGCATAGCACCCCAAGTGTCATTTTGTACGTGCTCTGCATGTCCCATGGCAGAAAGAAATTTCGGGAGGGGCTCGTGCCCGGTGGGCCACCCCCTGGCTACACCACTGCTTTAGCATAAGTAAACTGTGCGATCGAGCTAATTGGTCATTGCTGACGATGTGCACTGCGCAACAAACAGGAGGAGAACGCGTTTGTTGCTCTGTGTCCATCGAATGCTATCAGGGAGCCGTTACATTTTGCCTACACCCAAATTAAATCGAGTTGGGTATGCCCAGTGGAACCTTGCCTGCGCATGTCGGCCATACAGCGGCGGCAATGGGTAGAACGTGCTGGGCTTCTCCATCTGCAGGATGCTGAAGAGCTCCTTGCTGCGTATGTCCGAAAGAGTAGACAGGTACTTGTCCATGAAGGTCGGCCCTCCTTGAACCATGGGGTCCGTTCCTACTTCGCTGTAAAAGGCATCCAGCTGGTTCGTGGTGGGGAGTTTCAGCTCGAAGTGTCCGTCGCTAAAAAATAACAAAGAAGAGAACAAACGCAATATACTGTTGAAGAGACCGTTAGGTCGTGTAATAATATTTCCTATCTATACTCTTGAAGAGATGCAATATCTCTTAACAAGGGGTGTCTCTGAACCCAACGTTTCGACAAGTGGTTTTGTCTTCACGCAGCAAGGCAGATGCTGCCTTGAAGAAGACAAGACCGCTTGTCGAAACGTTGGCTCCAGCGACACCCCGTGGTCAAGAATTTAAACAGCGGAGCTGTTTGAGCTGGAGGTAACGCCGGTAATGTCCGCAGAAAACGCAGCGGTATGCACCGCAGAAAGCGGGTATGTGCCAAGCAGCTCCTAGAATAGCATAGCCATGAATAGTACATTATAGCAAGGGGTGGAAAACAGAAGGGAGGGTGAGGAGGAGCAGGAGGATACGGAAAACAGCACAGCTGTTGCCACAGTCCTCGCGCCACGAGTGCGTAACTACCCCAATTTTTTCGCTCATCTCTTCAAGGTTGCATCCTCCCCTGAACTGCTGCCTTATATATACGCTTGTCACAACATTCAGAGCGCTAATCTTGTCGTTTATGCTGGTTAGATGAAAGCACGGAATTAGCGCAGTATTTATTGGGCATTCGGAAAGCTTTGTCACTGGTGTCGCCAAAAGAAGCCGCAGTGGCACCGCAATAGATTGCAGAGGCTGTGCGCGAAGCTCACCCAAAGGTCGGCAAAGTGCAATGTGAATTACTAACATGGGTCAGAGATGAAAAACTCTTGATCACGGGATGTCGCTGGAGCCAACGTTTCGAGAAGCGGGCACGCTTGTCTAAACACTCGTCAAGCTTTCACCTTGTGCTGATCTTCTCCCTGAACATGCGTCAGAGAGTAACACAGCGACTCTAGTCTCGTTGCGCAACTCATCCATCGTTTTGGTTCGTGTGATGCTCCACCTATTCATTGTTAGCGGTATGGAGTGGCCGCGCGTCGCGGATGAAAAATCGTGGTTATGAAATTGCCTGCACTATTTCATCCACCGTCAAGATAACGCGAACAGTGCTCATTGTACGATTTACCCACGCTACCTGCCATAAAAAAGCTATACTACAGAAACACAGCCAGCCAGAATTTTCAATAGAGGGGAAAGATATTCTAGAGCCGAGCTGCGACGGTATTGCAAGACATTTCATCAGAACACTGTTTCGACCATTGCAGCACGAGCTACAACATGCAACATCCTTGTTCTCCACCTGCGCAATGCTTTGAATTACGAAAGCTTCTTTTGGCCTCACAAAAACGACGAACAGGTGTGTATGTACGCTGTTTCGCTTCTAAGCTACGAAATTGACAGGAAACACCACACATTCGTATATAACATAGTGTCCCTATGCATGCTTCAAAGGGGACAAAGTTACGCCTAATTCCGCTATATTGTTCCGAAGCAATGTCGCAAGGTCACTCCTTTCGAGCGCAGGCCACAAAAAGCACGTCGGCGCAAGCGTATCTGCCTCGTGCATTCGTGTGGTGGCGTCACTGCTTGGCTACACCTTACGATAATAAAATGGAGAAATCCCAGGGCACCTTAGCACCTTTTGTAGATCATGAATGCGCAAGCCTTAATGTCCATTTGCACCGCGATGTGCAATCCCAAGACTTTGCGCTGCGAGTAAGGTTACTGACGTCCTGCGCCACACGATACCACGAAAACTGCAGCGATCATCAAGTCCGGAAGGCGCAGGGAGCTGATAAGCCCAGTAGGGATGAGAGAGATAAGGATCGCGCGCAACTCCTCTTAGATAGTGTCTAGATATTCCTGTATGGTGCAGACACTTGCTGGCACACCAGGTGTTGCGTAAGGGGAATAGGGCATCGCCGCTACGCCACGTCGGCTTTGCTCCAGCTCTCGGAAGCCTGTGTTTTACACGCGCTCCTAGGCCGCGCCAACTATCGCTCGCACTCTAACTTCTCCTCGGTAACCTCTCTCAAGAAAATCAGTGTACGGAAAATGAAGAAAAGTCGAAAAGGCATACGTCGAGGGCAGCGAGTTCTAAACGTAAGACGTCACGCTCAATAGCACAGTGTCTTACCCACTGGGCTAAACCAGCGCCTTCTTGATAACAGGCCTGTGCACCCTGGTTTTCAACACCACGCAACTTGGATTAAAAATTGAAAGTCGCCGCTTTCATCACTCCGGGCTTGGCAATGGAAATTTTGGTTCAAGTAGCACGATGTGATAAAGCAATTTGCACAGGACTGCTACCAGGGAGGCATTTCTCGCGGTCCATATCTCTCTTTCTCATTCCCACTAGGCTTTCATACCATCGCTCCTACTAAAGCTCAGAGACAGAGCCGTTTTTGTCACGAGCTAGTGCTCCCGCCTCCATTTCTTTGTGTTTTGATTATCTTCTCATTCATTAGGCCGAGAAATATGGATCCAGATATGACACGCTCTTCCTT
Organism: Rhipicephalus sanguineus; assembly: GCF_013339695.2. Classification (NCBI taxonomy): domain Eukaryota; kingdom Metazoa; phylum Arthropoda; class Arachnida; order Ixodida; family Ixodidae; genus Rhipicephalus; species Rhipicephalus sanguineus. The sequence continues at coordinate 47,768,185 of NC_051176.1, forward strand.
GCTACATCCTTCGCATTCACGGAATAAACCTTCGTTGAAACTGAGACAACGCTGTGCCACGGCCGCTCGACCTCCCCTGGGAACGTTGAGCGGCCGTGGCTGTGCAGTGTGCACCCTTAACTTGCCCCGGTTTTGCACTGTTTGCAGGGTGCTTCGTTTTCGCTTCTGTTTTTCCACGAACCCACAATACCAGGCTAGCCGTCGCACTTTGGGCTTCTTATATATGTAAGACGCAGTACCGCGAAGTCCCTACAATGTGGAAGTGGTCTGCATTGGTGCGTAAAGAATTTCCTGGTAATTATGGGGCAATCCATTCGAACACTTCGGAGTATCTCGCCGAACAAGAAAGCAAAAAGTTTTAGAGTCCGTCAAGTACGAGCGGAGTTACAAAGATTTGTCGCACGCTGTCAATGCTTTCTCTCGTCCTGACGAAAGCGCTGGAAGCTAAGCAGGGAAGGGTGGAAAGAGGGAAGAAGGTACGTCACGCGCACCTCATGACCTTGAGCACTTTTTTCTTTTTTTTATTCGAACGCGCGAAGTACTTTCAGTACGATCGTGCGCGCGTGGGTAAGTGACGGCCTCCCGTGGCGGCCGAAGTAACTACCGATCGTGCCATGTTCAAAACAGCCAATGGCGTTAAACTTCTGTCAGTGACACAGTGATTTTGAGTCAATAGCACCATTTGTCGAGAGAAGAAGCGATTTTTTGCTGACGTTGAGAAGAATTGGAGCGTAAATCCTAGACCGCGTGCTATGCTATAATGTTTGGCACGCGTGTTCTCAGCAGCCTCGACTACCGATCCGCAGCGTTTTCTGACCATGTTGAAAAAGTGTTTCAGGGCCGCTTTAAAATAAACTTGTGACATTGTTGGGCCCATGCCCGCATTGTTGTAAATCGATGTAAATACTGCGGGCGCGGCGCCGGCCTATGCCAAATTAAGACTAGTTCATTGAGTTCCACACCATAAGCTATCAATGCGCTTGCGCATGGCTAACACAATACAGTACACATTAGTAAAGGAAACGCGGAATGATAAACGAAAAAAGGGCACGGGGACACTAGCGCTGGCAAAGCGTTTCGAGAAGCCGCGACAACGGAGGCGCAGGTAGACATCGACTTCACTGGGGACGAGTGGGACACTGGGCAGGCCGAGGGTCCCACTCGTCATCTTTCGGCCATTTTTCATGCACCGCAATGTAATTGTTGCGGAGACGTAAATTCCTTCACTGCTGGACATACCTACCTGGAAAATTAATTTGGGTGTGCGGCCTTCAGTACGGTACCTGAGACAATGGGCTTTCTGTCTACAGTATCGATGGAATTACATGTCGGACGGAATTAATTTTATCGTTTGGTTCAGCGTACCATTCAGCCTGAGTGTCTGCTTAAAGAAGCGCTGCATTAAAGTCTTAGCCGCTTCAAGTTGCATTACAGCGTGGCGATGGTGGTATCGAGAGTGGAACAAATAGCAACACCGCTCGACTGAATGAGGACCTCTACCGCATTAGTCGCCATGTCATATTTAAATCAACACATCTAAACCCTGTAGTTCTTACATCGGGAGATTTCGCATAGCGAATGCGTGCTATAAAGCAGACCGATATTTCATTATCGCAGCACGTATCTGACAAAAGTTCTAGGGTTTGCATCCAATCAGAATGTGGCTCGCGACTATCAATAATCATTGAATGCTAGTAAATTCCTTTGTATTTAGGCTGCACACTATCTTTCGTTCTGCCGTTATCTATTCTTGCTGACATTTACATGCTTTCGACATTCAGATCAATATCCGCATAGGCATGATAAAGCTCCTCGATAACATTCGGTGGATGGAAGGTACGCGCTCACGCTGCTGGCAGTGTGACACCTCGCTGACTCATGAAGTTGATTGTCGCTTCTGAGACATCCCGGAAGATCAACTCTGCCTCATCCCATCCCCTGTGAAAGTCCAGTTCTTCCATAAAGGGAATCACGGTTGGGTAAGGCATCAGTCGGCTGATGGCCTCGAAGCACTTGGTCTCGCCGAAATCACGCGAGAGCCTGAAATTGAGAGAAAAAAAAGAAACAAGCGAGCCACTGTGAAATCTACAGAATCATGGGCGAGTTGTATGCAGAATAATATTAAACGTTGCCCACATGAGCCATGGTGACTAAATGACGAGTGCAAGGTTCGTCTTAATAATGACAAAAGCAATCGTATGTAGGCTACAGTATGCTCCATTTCATATACAGCGTACACAGCTGAGGGGACTAGTGAGCCTTCTTTTGTATAGCCGCGTTCGCAAGAAGAAATATTTTGAATGTCTTTCGCAACTGTTACTTGAAACCACGGTGGTCGAATTGAACCACAACCGAAAACCGCACACTTAAGGACGGGATTGCACCGGAAACGATATTCCAGGAACGCGCCTGAAACCAAATTGAACAGAAAAGAAAAACTAAACCGCCTCGCCATCCCGGCCTGCGACTGGTTGTGTGGCCAGTTTCGCTACATTTACTTTTAGTTTATTTACCACAACAAGTAGAGTACATGTACAAGGTGTAGCGAGTAAGACGGGTTAAAAGCTGCGTGAACAGTAGCTTGACTAGCCCCGTCTCCCCCACGCAACATGGGTCGTAGCATGAAAGTCCAGTGTTGTCGGAAATACCGCCAGATCTACAAAGAGGGGCCCTTAAAATAGCCTGTGATGGAAAATCTACCTGAGAATTGGCAACCTAATGATATACACAGAAAAGAATGGGGATTAGTCTATGTGCTTGAAGTATTAGTTCAAATAACCTTGTATGCGTTTCCGGCTAACATTTGTCTCAACATTTTTGTGTAACATTTGCCTTAAAATGTAGAATACGCACTGTCTTGAGAAGGGACATTCATCGATTGGCCATACAATTGTCATCAATAAGGTATTTTAGTAGACCACGAAATCTCTGAAAACTTCATAGATGACGCATTAAGTTCAGCACTTATAACAGGAGTCATACAGGTACAGTGCTGTAAAGGATTACAGCAAATTAATATGGGACCATTTCAAGAAATATCTCTAAAGAACACAGAGCATAATTTTTTGCGTACTTATTGAGAAGCGATAGAAGCACGCACGCAAGAACCATCCAATGCTGTTCGCTGCATGTAGGAAAAATAAATAACGGCAGATCCCACAAACGCTCGCATCGACACTATCCCCAGCAGTCTGTGGGAGCTGGCGAAGCCGCACTGCTTGACGTTGTGCCAAGCGTTAGGAGGCGGAGCAACGTCCTTGAGTAAATCGAGTAGTACTGTATTGTTGGTGTTGGAGTTGCAACGAAAGGAGGGTGAAGTGCGCGCGGTAACTGTCTCGGTTGAGGACACCTCAAACGCACAGCACTAGGAGAAAAAAGTACGACAGGGAAGAAGTAGGAGAAGCACTGTTCACGGATGCGTGTAAGGGAAACACTGCAGGCGCGGTAGGTGTTGGTAGAGTACTGCGGGGGAGGTGTGGAGGTCGAAGAAAGTGCCCAGAAATTGTAATACAACATTGCGAATATGGGCACTGATGAGAACCAACAGCAGAATGGCTCATTTACCTCCCTCATGCATTCGCCTGTGGCGATCAGACGACTCTAAGGCGAAAGCCATTCGATGTGGCTATTTTACCGTGCATTTTAACATGCGAACGTCGCATTATACATTTTGGTCTCGCGAACACCGCAAAGGTCAAGTGAACGCACAGCTCATGCCGGGTTTTCGTTCTAGCTAGGTCACGTTCGCCTTAGACATAAGGCTTTCGTTTAACATTCACTATCATGGCTATCGGCCAATTGTTCTACTCACCTGACCTATTTCTGTATTTTGCGGTGAAGTTTTTACCGAATGTCCACAAATTGATGCAAGATAAGAGTGCACTTTATCGTCCAACTAGCCCCAATCAAAGCTCTACCGGGCCTATTGTTTGTTTGTGAACTCGTGCTCTAAATTCGCACCAATTAAGCGTATCGATCGTGCAAGAACTCACTGCCTGTCCGTGAGCGGGCCCAGGTGTCGCGCAAGCTCCCAGGTTACGTAAGCGATCACCTCCGGCTGAAGTAGCTCTTCTATTACAAATTGCCGGTAGGCCAGAAAAGCCGGCTGGCCGATGGCAACTTCGCTCATATCTTCTAGCGTGAGCGGCGATGATGACGAAGAGTCGTTCTCTGGCGACGAGTGGTTTGTCAGCAGCGGAATCATGGCGTAGTGACGGTCCGGATCGTCCTCGGGAATGAGTCCGGACGCCAGGAGAACAGCCTCTTCGGTGGACATGATGCGGTGGATGACGACGTTGACGTCCACATCGCCATGCAGCGACACTTTGGTTCTGTTGGCCTGCAAGAGGACCCAGGTGCCACGAAAAAGTGAGGACGATGCATGGCACACGCGTTCTCACCCGTCGAGAACGCCTGGCAGGCAAATACCATAAACTGTAAGCTTCATATAGGGTGAAGAACATTGACAATACTGCACTTAAATATTATGCAATATCATTGTGCTTAAAGGCAATTATCCTGTCCGGTTAATATAACCCGTGTACAGTACATTACGTCAAAGCAACATTCCAAAGGCAACGATCGGTTTTCATTATTGTCCTTTGCTTGGAGGTATAGCGACTTAACACTCGTAAGCACGTTTTTTTTTATTGCGTCGCATCAATGATGGGAGACCGCAGCGCTAACGACGAATGAAGCACGAGGGCGCAGCATTAAGTGAACAGTCGGTCGAAAAATTGTTGGGAAACTCCTTTGGTCGCACTATGCACAGTCGAAGTGCGGCACAAGGTGCACGTGTGAATACACGTAAATGTGTATGTGTGTATGCCGTTTTCATTCATACTGCAAGAACAACGCAAATACCAAGCGGACCGCCATGGATATAACGGTGCGTGCGTTTTGAACAGTTCTAGTTCCGGGAGGAATCTCTTATATTTTTCTCGGCAAAGCGAACGAAATGAAGCGGAAAAAGTGCTAAATCACTGCTCGCTCTGCAGTTCAAGTGCAGTTCAAGTTCAAGGGAAACATCACTTCATTGTATAGGCAATGCGGAGAACCTCCAATCCTCACTAGCGGCATTCTTTCGAGATATTGTATTAGATATTATTCAAATACAGGGAACAAGAGAACAGCAATACGATTGTTTATGATATAACTTGTAGCACACAGCTCGACTTATTTAGTGCCATGAGACGGGCGCTGCTTCTTTACTTGCTTCGAATATGCTGTTAGATCTTACTGAGTTCGTTTGAAGTGCGGAGCACTTTAGGGGCCCGGCCTGTCGTATGCTGTCGTATGCTGTCATCGTATGCTTTCGTAGCTTGGCGTAACGCAGGCAAAATCACGAATAGCATAGCCATCTGTAGCACACTAAGCTCGCGTTCGCGCCAAGAAGTCTTCCTCTTGTTCTTCGAGAGCCTCAACGTAGATAAGTGCGGAGCACTTTAGAAAGAAAGGGCAAAAATAGGAAGAAAAATAGTAAGAGCAAGAAAGAGAATGAAATAGATCAAGTAAGAGGGAGAAATAAATAGAGATAAAGAGAGAAAAAATACAAAAAAGCCGGCAGATCCCACGCATTGTGGGAACCGATGTAATGCGAAGCAGCCAGCAAAGAGCTGCATACATCGTCTTGCATGTCATTGAGGAAAATGCGTGTCATGGTTTTCATGTTAACTCCTATTATTTATGTTCGTCACACAGTAACGTCGCCCAATACTAACTTCGGGGTAGATCAAGCTAGCAAAACGGCCGCCAGCGCATCATGAGCGTGGCACGTAAGTCATGCTGTACAGCGGTGAGCACTCTTAGGGTGAACACGCGAGCGCGTGGCCGACGGCTCTGTCGGCGCCGCGTAACGGTCATCGGTGCAAACATTGCGCATGCGCATCATGCGTTCTACGAAATACTCTTTCCACCGCGCGCACGCAAGCGTATCCCCAACAAGCATATCTATGACGCAGTGCGCGTGGTGGAAAGAGTGTATCGCAAAGCACATGGTGCGCATGTGCAATGTTTACAGCGATGGCTGTTACGCGGCGCTGATAGTGCCGTCGGCCACGCGCTCGCGTGTTCACCCTAACAGTGCTCACCGCTGTACATGACATGCGTGTGACGATTTTCATGTTAACTCGTGTTTTATGTTCGTCAGACAGTCACGTCGCGCAATACCAATTTCAGGATAGATCAAGCTAGCGAAACGGCCGCCAGCGCCCCATGAGCGTGGCACGTAAGTTATGCTGTACATGACATGCGTGTCATGATTTTCATGTTAACTCGTGTTTTTATGTTCGTCACACAGTCACGTCGCGCAATACCAATTTCGGGGTAGATCAAGCTAGCGAAACGGCCGCCAGCGCCCCATGAGCGTGGCACGTAGTCATGCTGTACATGACATGCGTGTCATGATTTTCATGTTAACTCGTGTTTTTATGTTCGTCACACAGTCACGTCGCGCAATACCAATTTCGGGGTAGATCAAGCTAGCAAAACGGCCGCCAGCGCCCCATGAGCGTGGCACGTAAGTCATGCTGAACATGACATGCATGTCATGATTTTCATGTTAACTCGTGTTATTTATGTTCGTTACACAGTCACGTCGCAAGATACCAATTTCGGTGTATATAAAGCTAGCGAAACGGCCGCTAGTGCACCATGAGCGTGGCACGTAAGTCATGCTGTACATGAGATGCGTGTCATGATCGTCACACAGTCACACCGCGCAATACCAATTTCAGGATAGCTCAAGCTAGCAAAACGGCCGCCAGCGCCCCATGAGCGTGGCACGTAAGTCATGCTGTACATGACATGCGTGTCATGATTTTCATGTTAACTCGTATTTTTATGTTCGTCACACAGCCACGTCGCGCAATACCAATTTCGGGGAAGATCGAGCTAGCGAAACGGCCGCCAGTGCCCCATGAGCGTGGCACGTAAGTCATGCTGAACATGACATGCATATCATGATTTTCATGTTAACTCGTGTTATTTATGTTCGTTACACAGTCACGGCGCAAGATACCAATTTTGGCGTATATAAAGCTAGCGAAACGGCCGCCAGCGCACCATGAGCGTGGTATGTAAATCATGCTGTACATGACATGCGTATCATGATTTTCATGTTATGACTTGTCATTTATGTTCGTCATACAGTCACGTTACGCCATACCAATTTTGGTGTACATTCGATTAACCAAGCGACCAGGAGAGCCCAAAGTGGTAGGCGGCTAGATAGATAGATAGATAGATAGATAGATAGATAGATAGATAGATAGATAGATAGATAGATAGATAGATAGATAGATAGATAGATAGATAGATAGATAGATAGATAGATACGCTCAAAGTCGCAGAAGTTCGCCAAGAAATGCTTCGCATTTAAAAAAAACGGAAAAAGAGAGAAAGAGAGGAGGAAAGAAAGAGAAACAATGTGCATGATTGGGCTGGTTGGTGCTGCATGGTAGACGAAAAATAAAAGCAGCGCTAAACACGGGACGAGAAGAGGACGGATACACGGCGCTGACTTTAGAGAAACAAGGAAGGCTGCACAGCTCCGCACTTCCTTCAGGACTGGCACCCCTAGTGCGAACCTGCCTTAATTTTTTTCGTATAAATCACGCTCACTTGTTTAAATACGCTTCACTTCACTGTCGCATATTCTAATAAACGAAGCTCTGATTTCGGCGCCGTACGCGAAAAACCCGGCGCCGGCGAGCGTAAAGAAATGCGGCCCTTCAAGGGGCGCCGGTCACGTGCGAACTTGGTACGCGCCGTTTTCCAATAATGGATGCTCCCTCAGTCGTTGGCTTGTCGGCGGTCAGCCGTTTGTGAAGACAATATTGCGGACAGGCAGTGCTATGACGAAGTCTTGATATATGCCGTTGCAGTCATAAAAATGAGCAATTAAGGGGAAATTATTTAGGTAATATTTTATCTCCGGTAAGTACACATTGAGCGAGACAAGAAAGACATGGGCCGGGATTTACAAAGATGCCTTACATGCTATGCAGGGTGCTTTTATAGACAATGCAGATTTTTAAAATAAAAATCCTATGACAGTAAGGCTCCTGTCGTTTTCCCGCAGCTTTGCCGCAGCTAAAAGGACATTGATCCCATTAATTATCAAAAACTCGTTAACATTTAATTATTGATTTGGGGGCAGTCGGTTATATTAGAAAGTTGTAGTGCATGTCAATTTATGGTGTACTTATCTTTTTACAAATCATGAAAGTTGCACGTAATTCGAGATGTCATTCAACCAATTTTAAGTGCGATATCGAAACTGACCGCGCCCGGCGCGCACGACACACAGACAGAGCTTTTATTTGGTCCTGAAAAGACGATGAGTGGCCCCGTTAGGGAGCACAGTCTCCGGGTCGCACCCACGATGGAGCCACGAAATGTGGTCTTTCTGTTACGTAAGAGCAGAACTTCAGGTGACAAAGAAGTGACGAAATTTGAATCAAGGCACGCCAAAGCATAATCTGGCTAGAAAAATTGGAAATAATTCTGAAATAGACAAGTAGGCAGCTTATTCTTTGGGTGATATATGTGATGCTTATTTGTTTATTTTTTAAAGTATAAACAGGCACGAAAAAATATTGCGCCTGTCTGCAAGAAGGTGCGCCGCAGTGGCTGCCCCTGAGTTTTATGCTTCACACGGAAAGAAAAGGTTGTTATTGCGGTTTCCTTGCGTACAGATTGAAAGAAACGGATAAGCACCAAACACCACACGCAAAGGTAAGCCGATGCGCTGGCACAAGTGAGATGACTTGCCGCTTTTCACGAAAAGATATGACCCCGACGCGCGCTCATTCAAATTTCCTCACTTCCTTATCGCGGGCAGGTCTGGTCTGCGCAACAGCGTGGTCGCGTTTCGTTCGCCCCGGGCGCGATGAGTTTCCATATCGCCCTTACAATTCAATGATGAATATCTCGAAGATCGTGGAACTTTTGAGATAGCTAAAAAAATCAGTATGTCATAAATTGTCATGCACTACAACTTACTTAAATAAGCAGCAGCCTTCAGGTCAATAATTAAAAAGTTAGTGAACGAGTTTTTGTTAGTCGCAACAGCGTCATTTCAGCTGGGGCAAAGCATTTCCGCCTCGATATAGAGTTCGTGTGCGAAAACGACAGGAGCCTTACTGTCATAGGATTTTTATCAAAAATCTATATTATCTAAAAAATTGCACTATCTCCCACTACAGAGAACCATGTGGGGATGCGAAGCAGCGCATGGGTCGAGTTAAAGTTCCGTTCATCACAGGCACCTTGTCCGATATTAACCCGTCCTTGCAAGTGGAGCACACCATGAATTCACTGCAGTTGCTGTTACTCGTATCGAACTCTTGTTGGAGCACGCCACGCGGGAGCACGTGCGTTCATCGCGCGTTTGCAGAATATCGTTCCCCGACGCCATCACGTGATTGCTGAGAGACTGTAATAGGGAGAGGCCACAGCATCTTACCCAGCCCCTACACAGGCCCGAACGCGCTAGCGCGTGCCAGCGCGTTCTGACTACGATACAACGCGTTCGTCCATCGCGCGTTTGCAGAATCTCGTTCCCCGACGCCATCACATGACTCCTGAGAGAGTGTAAGGAGGAGAGGCCACAGCGTCTTACACAGGCCCGAATGCGCTAGCGCGTGCCAGCGCGTTCTGACTACGATACAACGCGTTTGTTCATCGCGCGTCTGCAGAATCTCGTTCCCCGACGCCATCACATGACTGCTGAGAGAGTGTAAGGGGGAGAGGCCACAGCGTCTTACCCAGCCCCTTACACAGGCCCGAACGCGCTAGCGCGTGCCAGTGCACATAGTTCCCGAGCGGACGGTCGAAAATGGAAGGACGGACACAGCCCGCGCAAAAGCTGCTTCGCATGTAAGAAAGCCCTGTAGAATTGCTTGAATAGACGCTAGTCCATCAAATTTCGATATTTTAAAATAGGTGGCGCACTCGAATGTTAAACATCGCTTGGAAAGGTTTTCTCAATTCGCTTCATGTTTGCCTAGTTCTCTTGAGAAACAGCAGTATTTTCCTGTGGATGAATGTTTTTAAGACAAAAGTGTTTTATGCCAGGGTCCACCAAGTACATCCGTTACGGATATGACGTTGATAAAATGGACGCCAACGGGTGAGAAAAAGAAATCTACACCATCTCCCGCTAAAGGGAACCATGTGTGGATGCGAAGCAGCAGGGAGATGGTTAGCTTGAGCGTGAGATGGTGCAATTTCTTTTCTTGCGTTCTCGAGCCTGTGCCTTCCTCTGGCGTAGAATCAGCACTGTCTTCCAGTCTCCATCCAGCTCCCGTTACGTGGAACTGCCGGCGTCCGAGCTGCCTCTCTGCCTCTCTGTAGTCCATGCCATTGGCATGTGGCATTGGTGTCGTCGTAGGATTCTCCAGCGAGGGAAGGAGAGAACGAGCGCCCCGCGTCTAGAGCCACAGAAGCAGAGGCGGCCATCGGCTGCTCGTGCCACGTCAAGACGCCGGAGGCGTCGCTGCTGCCTACTCGTCGCTAAAGTCACTGGAACGGGAAAAGTACCGCGTTCTTTTTATCTTCGCCGCCGCGTCCTTTCGGCGGCTTCACCACATAAATGGTCCAGCACGCTCGCCTCGCTGGCGTCTCCCGGCCGCCGACGCACGGCGCTTTGAAGGGCGATTGTTTTTTATAGCCTCAGAAATGCGTTCAGGAACGTTACGACATCCCGTATCGTTTTGACACTTCATCGCAAGCCTGTTGAGGCATCGATGAAGGCCTGGGTGCTGCGCTTTCAGGTGCAGCAACCGGCGGGAAACGGGCAAAGCCCTCTTTGCTATTCCCAGCGGGAAAAAGGATGCCAAGCGAAGGGCTGTGTGGCTGCACAGAATACGGCACGAAAAATTTGTTCCCACGACTGATGCCCGCCTTTGTGAGGCAAGCGTTTCATTGAGAATTCGCAAATGTTGTTTAGGGGAATGTTGGCGTCTCCGATACACTAGTGCACCTTGTTTCTTGTGGTTGCTGCCGAAGGTTCATGCACATAACATTGCCGGGCAGCTTTTAATTATGTTTGGCGTAAAATTGACGCCTTTGGGCTCACATATAACGATCAGTGCGCCATGAAAACTGACTGCTACAGATTTGTATTCCGTGACGTGACTGTGTTACGAACATAAATAACAGTGTGTACCATGAAAATAATGGCACGCATGTAATGTAAGGCATCATTTACATGCCATATATGCTCATGGTGCACTCGCGACCGGTTCGCTGGCTTGATATGCACCAAAATCGGTATTGCGTGACGTGACTGTATGACGAACATAAATACCAGGTGGTAACACGAAAAGAATGGCCCGCATGTCATGTAGGACATGATTTACATGCCATGCTCACGGTGCAAACGCGGCCGGTTCGCTGGCTTGATATGCACCAAGATTGGTAGCTCGTGACGTGACAGTATAGTTGTGCCTTTTGTGTCAATCCGGCAGATCCCACACCTAGTGGGAATCAATCTAATGCGAAGCAGCCAGCAAAGAGCTGCATATATCACGTTGTTCGTCTTTGAGGCATATGAAATCATTCATGTCATGACATCTAGTTCACTCACATCATGTTCACATTTAGTTCGCATATTTGTCATGCATGCATGCATGTAGAATCTGGCGTCGTGGAACGACGCATGACCTGTAATTTATGTTCGTCACGCACTTTGTCATGCCATACCAAATTTGGTATACATCCAGTTAACAAAATGGCCGGAAGCGCACAAAGACAGTGTAATGTAAACCATGTCGTACATGTCATGCATGTCATAGTTCTCACGTTACCACCTGTCATTCATGTTCGTCATACAGTCACCTAGCGCTATACCAATTTTGGTGTATATCAAGCTACCGAACCGGCCGCGAGCGCACCATGAGCGTGGCAAGTGATGCTGTACATGACATGCAAGTCATGATTTTCATGTTACCACCTGTAACTAACGTTCGTCATACAGTAATATCTCGACATATCAATTTTGGTATATATGCATCTCACTGAACGACCGCGAGCGCCCCGAGACCACGTCATGTAAATCATGTTTTACATGATACGCCTGCCATGATTTGCAAGTTATGACCAGTAACTTATGATCGTCATACACTCTTGTCACGCCATATCAATTTTGGTGTGTATCAAGCTAGCGAAGCGGCCGCGAGCGCACCATAAGCGTGGCATGTAAATCATTTCGTACACGGCGTGCATGTCATTATTTTCATGTTACCACCTGTAGTTTATATTCGTCATAGTCTTCTTATGCCATACCAATTTGGTATACATCCCATTTACTAAAAGATAGATAGATAGATAGATAGATAGATAGATAGATAGATAGATAGATAGATAGATAGATAGATAGATAGATAGATAGATAGATAGATAGATAGATAGATAGATAGATAGTTCAAACTCGCAGAAGTTCACTAAGAAATGATTCGCATTTATTAAATGGCGACAGCCGAGCGCGTAAATGCCGCACAGTTCGCATTTATTTATCGCGTTAGTACGCGTGCGTGTAGGCAAGTGAAAACTGCCGCTATTTCTTTCTTAATAAGTTAGAGAACAACGGTACGCTTCATTCGAGGCTGCAAAAGCGCCAGCATTGTGTAAAACATGCGTTACTCCGCGTGAAATGAACACCGCGCCGCCGCAGCTTCGGCCGCGCTGGACCAAATATGGCGGCCGGTAGGACGGTCGCGGTACTTTTCCCGTTCCAGTGACTTTACTCGTCGCAGGAGAGAATGAGCCGCGCGAGAGGACGAGGGGAGGGGGGAGAGGGGGATTGGAGAGCGGGAGAGGAGAGACGGTGTGTGGAGAGAGCTTGCGCATGCGCGGTAAGGGTGGTCACGCCGCACATCGGATTGAACTCCCGCCATAAGATGCTTCGCATCTAAAAAACCAAGAAAACGATCCGCCGCTGGAAATCGAACCCACGACGTTGCAGCAGTGACAGTAAGCGCCCGACGCTAAACCAACTAAGCTACCTTTTTTTTTTCTTCATTGACTAAGCTACCTTGGCAGATCCTGCACACCTCACGAACGAGCCTTATATCTTTCACACATTCTCGCACGGTGCTCTCTGTTGGCGGTGTGGGTAGGCGGGGCGGAGCGCTGCGATGCCGCCTTCTGTGAGAGGTGAAAAGAAATAATGCGTCACGATCGACACTTACTAGCGCTTACTCCGAGATTGCGCGTGATATCGGAGGTCATGATTAAAGCGTCTCGATACCAGCGAGGGACACTGGCCGCGCTGGCGTCGCCGAGGCACCCTAGACGCAGTTACGTTCTTTGCCTTTCGCTTCGTGTCAGCGTGCGCCGGCTGATCGGAGTAGTGCAGCTTCCACATGCACCAACGGGATTTCTCCGCCGCCGACTACTTCGATTGCTAGAGCACCGACTAACAAAACTGCTGCAATACGCGTTGCAGAAAGGACACGATTTCGACGGGCGATTGTCGTGCCTTGGTGAGGCGAGACAGAGGCCAGCGGGACGAACGCGTTTGCGGCTCAACCTACGAACCTCTACGAACTAGGCGTCAACATGTGTGCATCCACGTCAAACGGTGCTATAGCTGCCAAACACGAATAGACATTTTACGAGCTCTCATATATCACTACACAATAAGCACTACTTCTGTGTGGAGACGTTTCACTTTCGTGTTATGCCGATTCCTATGACGGAGGGCTCAGCCATGTTTTTTTTTTCCTCATTTGACCCAAATCTTTCCATGTTTTACATAAGAGAATATTCGGGCTGGTTTCGTTTCGCAATTTGCCATTGCAGTGGCAACTTGCGCGCATGTGAAGCGTGAAACTTGGCATTGTGCTGGTCGCATGTTCTGTAGCGCTTTCTGGCGAAATCATGTACATGCTTCACTTCGCTTCAGAGTTTGCGGGCTCACTTCATCGCATTTATCCTCGCTAACCACTAGTGCCAAAATGCATTCTGCAATGTGCACGATCGCGACAATGTTCGCTCTAGAGCAATAAAGCACGGTCTTAAATACGCCTCGTTTAGTGCTTGATGACTTGTTACTGGGCGAAACGTGCACGTACATGTAGAATCAACACTATGACGTAAGTCCTCACGAAGTCCTCGTAGGCTCCGTGCTGAAGCAGGTAGGCACGATCGAGGCGCCAGGAGTCGAGGTCATAGCGGCGGCCCAGGGACAGCATCGGGCGGCCGTCAGGTCGCCGCCAGGTTGGGTGGCGACGCAGGTCAAACAAAGTCTGCAAGAACGCGCGTATGCGTGGTCAGTCACGTTGGTACATCAATCTGAAAACGAGGACACGCCTATTTACCAAAGGCATTGTATTTTGGTGGGAACGAAGCCCCGTTAAGCAGACAGCAGGCTCCACTTGCTAATTTCATCTGCTTAAGGCCATTCTCCTGCCACATTTTTTAAAAATTTACTGCTGAAGCGTCTTTATAAAGCGGTAATTTTACAGATGTCAAAACCTTATTTTTGTCATGTGATGTATCTGCGAAGTGGACTTATACTCGTGAAATAATATTAACTGCTGGAGTGTTATGTCTCAAAACCACGATGTGATTATGAGAGACGCCGTAGTGATGGGCTCCGGAAATTACGACCAACCGGGTTTCTTTAACGTGCACCTAAATCTAAGTCCAGGGGCCTCAGGCATTTCGCCTCCATTGAAATGCGGCGGCCGCGGCCGGTGAAATAAAGCTGAAAAAAAAAACACCGCCTCCCAATTTTAAAATGAGAGTAAAGGTCTACGCTGCGTGGATTAAAATTATATCTTGACAGTTAGTGATGTTGTCGCATGAAAACTCTACAGGCTTAACTAATATTCGTAATTACTTCTACTTTTCTTTAATTATCGAGCTATTCAGAGCGAATACCAAAGCTCCGATATCATCGGGCGACATTCGACATTGTTGTTTTGTGTTTGTTTTATTGAAGCGTACTCTTATACCCGGAGTCACATCGGAAATGCCGCGAAGGTCGCCATTTTCGTTGCAACTTGCAATTCTTTCCCGTAGTCACCCTGAAAACGCCATTATGTGTACGTTACCGCGGTTGTTTAGTCGCCATTGGCAGCATACTCGACTCAGATTGGGCACTGTGCAGTTCTCTATGGTTGCACCAAGCTAGTTACATTAAACATATCTGCTGCCCTGATGTGCTCAACGGTTGATTTTTGTTTCGGTAAGCTAGAGTATGCTGATTTACACACTCTAAGGGCCGAATTAACAAAAATTTTCGTTCACTTTCAAGCCTGTTCTTAATCATAATGCACAGCGTAGTTATTTTTGTGTCAAATACAAAAATTGGAAATGCTCAAGCATTCCTTAAACATTTGCCAAATTTACACGAAGTGTAATGAGACAAGGTTGATGCTTTGCATGTTCTCAATTCGCATGGATGACTGATACTATTGCTAATGTTGGTGTTCTAAAGTACATTTCCAATGGAAACATGAATTCTATATAAACCATGGTGAATCACAGCTGTCCTAGTCTACATTCCTTATTCTTCGTACGCGCACGTGCTTGCTTACTATGCCTAAGAAATGACGAAGTTAGAAACTTCTCTACTGAGCTCTTTCATCAAGTAAGAGGACACGCGTTCTCAAGGGAACCTGCAGCGTTGAGACGTCAAGTAATCTTATTTTCTCGTTCTCGTTCCTGTATGCACCTGGCGATCTGTTGTCCTTCAGCATGATACGCGACCACCTCGTGTTACCCGTTACTGAACAGCCGGCGCGCTTCCAATTGCCTCAGTGTGCATATATAAGAACTTTCTTATACAGGGTGTCTCACGTAACTAGGGCCAACTATTTTTTTAAAGTCGTTAGCCGCAACTGAACGAAACCATGAACGACATATGGTGTGCCGTCATGTGGCGCTCATCAGGATATTTTTATTTTAGTGTTATTTAGTCAACTCCAGCCGATCCTTGTTCTTCGGTGAATTCCCTTTTGATAAGTAGGCTCCACTGGTAGTAATTTATTTAGAGGTACATACATCTGCACCACTCTAACGGTTCGTTGCCAATTTCGAACTCTTGCTCTTTCACTCAGCTATTGAGCCTTATCTTTGTCTCCTCCATATTCAATGCCGAACATTATATAATACCTTTTTTGAACACGAAAGTGTTTTATGCCGGGGTCCACCACGGCACTACTGACATATTTCCTTCACGGATATGACGTTGTAAAATATATAGACTAACAGTTGGCAAAGAAAAAAAAACAGAAGGAAAAGTTCCGTCAACGGCAGTCGAACTTACGACCCCTCGCTCCGCAGCGCGGAGCGCGAAATGATTCGGCCATAGACGGCACGTTCTTTGCCATGCTAACGGCAAGCTATTTATACACCATTTGCCGGCGGTGGTACTCGGAGATCGGTGGTACATCAGCGTGTTTTCGTTATCACTAGCGAGATGGCGCGAAGGGCTCGAAGTTAAAGGTCGTCGCCTACGCGGATGAGCGCGCAACTCTACAGGACGTGGTTGCTCGTGCGCGGGCTTATCTCGTGATGGCAGTGGTGTGTACGTCTTGTGCTCTCACCGGGAGCTTGCGCTGAGAGCACGAAGGTCACTTCGCTCACTGCAGCGGCCGCTTTTGCGAAAGGAACGCGCTGCTTACGCAGAAATAAGTTACAACTGTGACAGTTGGCGCTCATCCTGTGTATGTTCGTTCCGTGCGCCCTTTCTGCTTGAGCAGCGCGTTGCAAGTTTCGAGCTGCTTGCCGTTCTTCGTTTGAAATTACAATTTGTTGCTTTAGCGTTCATTCCTTCGCGCTTGGGGCGAAAGAATGCACAACAAACGCTCAACTACGTCTGTGAAGACACGTTTCGCTTTCGTGTGATACGATTCATATGACAGAGGGATCAGCCATGTTTGTTTCTAATTCGTCACCGTCATTGCTGAACAGCGTGACGTTACCTGCAAATCGTAAATTTCGAAGATATTATCCGTTTTAAGGGGCCCTGCAACACATTACAGCATGGTCAGAAAATGCTGCCGGTAGGTAGTAGATGCTTCTGAGAACATGTGAGCCAACCTTGAGCGCAGCGCGCGGCCTGGAATTATGTCATAAGCCCGAATGACCGCGCCATAAACAAATAGACCACGACCATTGGCTGACTTCAGCTCGTGAGCTGCCTAGTTGCCGCAGCCGCCGCGGGATGCAGCGACGTGCCCGCACGCTCGCTCACTATCATGCTGAAAGAAAACCAAGCGTTCGAAGATAAAGAAAAAAGAAGAGAAAGTGCGCAAGGTCATGACGCGCGCTGACGAACAGGCGTAGCTTCTTGCCCCCTTGTCATCCCCTCCCCTATAACAATAAGCCTTAACTTGGTATATACCAAACTTGTCATAGCAAGAGATGAGTCTATGACGAACAGGATTAAGAGCTTACGACATCCATAACGTGTAATGCCTGTCGCGTAGGTCACGAAACCCTTTTCCACAGCCACCTGTGTCACATACGCGCATACCATGACCCGTGGAATGCGCATATGCGCCTGCAAGAGATTTACAGTCGCTATCACGCCCATAATGGCCAGAATAGACTCCGCAAATCTTGACGGTATAGGGTTAAGGAACCTTGTAGCGGAAAAACCGGCGCTAGAGTCGGCAGCATTACCGATTAACGAAAAATCCTGAGGGACGCAAACAATAAAATTCACGGCTCGACGCAAATCTTGACGGTACAGGGTTAAGGAACCTTGCAGCGGAAAAACCGGCGCCAGAGTCGGCAGCATTACCGATTAACGAAAAATCCCGAGGGACGCAAACAATAAAAAATCACGGCTCGAGCCGGAATCGAACTAGCGCATTCCACGTGGCAGGCAGTGCTTGAAACTACTTAGGAAAAAAAATTGAGGGACCCTTAAGCTTCGCCTTTAAGAGTTGAACGCAATAGCGAAATCTGGTCCCTGGTGCGCACTTCAACCACTAAGTGCGTACTTATTAATGTGTATTGTTACACACACACGCACACAAACACACACACGCGCGCGCGCGAGAATGGTACAGGCTGTTTCATACTTAGGGGAAATCTCGGAGCGCCTGGCATCGCGATGCGACTAGCGCTGCAATCGCGCGCCGGCAGCAGCTCGCGCGTGCGCAGACGCTTCAAGGGTGTAGAGTTGTACATCTGCGCACGCGCGAGCTGCTGACGGCGCGTGGTTGCAGCGGTGGCCGCATCCCGATGCCACCCGCTCCGAGATTTCCCCTAAGTGTGAAACAGCCTGTACATACAGGTTTTTGATCTAAAGTAGGAGTCGCATGGCCTCCAAGATGCACGCCGCGCGCTTGCCATCTCGGAGGCCATGAAGAGTCTCACAATGCCTCACAGATGGCAGCACATTATCTAGCGTTTGCTGTTTGCTTGATCAACGCCTCCTCTGGAAAGGCGGCATTGGCTTGATATGTTTTCCGCTAGATGGACATAGTTGTCCATTTCCTTTCTCGATTTTTCGCTCACGGATGAGTTTTCGCTCGCGACCAACGCGACCAACGGTCCCGACACCGACGACGGAATTTTTGCGACACGAGCTCTCTAACGCTATCGCGTTAATACCCTGTACAGGCGTCATGTCGGAGCAACGTCATTAGTTGTCGCAGCGTTGACTCTGCGCTTTTATATACATTCAGCATTACATAGGTACTTCTATGATTCAACAGGTCAATAGTTGCTCGACCCAAGAGGAATGCGCCGTAGAATGGTACTTATGATAGGCGCATTTTCGCACCGTATCCTGCACTTCCTTTTAGACCAAACTGACGTCGGTGCTCTAACGTGAGCACCGTCCATAGGAGTCATCAGAACCTTTAGGGGGCAGTGTAGTCGACGTGCCCGGTAAGAGCACGATATGCGCACAACTACACTTAGCACGCAAAGACGTCGATACATGTCATTACGCATTGTTCAAAGCAAGAAAACGCTGCCTAGAGAGCTCCTCGCTGACTGCTTCGCAAGAAATCGACTCCCACAATCTGTGGGATCTGCCGAAATTTTTTCAATAACTGTTTTATTCTTTGATTCATTCTTTTTGTAAGGCATTGTGTTTGATCTGAAAGGCAATTCTAAACTTTTTTCTCTTGATTATATCCAGGTTGGTTAATTTCTAGT
The DNA here is from genome assembly GCF_013339695.2 of Rhipicephalus sanguineus. Classification (NCBI taxonomy): domain Eukaryota; kingdom Metazoa; phylum Arthropoda; class Arachnida; order Ixodida; family Ixodidae; genus Rhipicephalus; species Rhipicephalus sanguineus. The sequence continues at coordinate 47,787,316 of NC_051176.1, forward strand.
AATGAATATTGCTTTTTTTAGATTGATAGCAATCTTCGCCCTCATTAATCTCTGATCACTAAGCACCGCGCTCACTTATCACTTACATAAAATAATCTAGGGATATGAAAGGACAGTATCAATCTTAAATAGTGGCAACCGCGCTGACGTTTTTATTCGCTTTCGGGGAAGGCTATAAAATGAAGATAAGTTTATCCACTGTTAAGATACCTTGTGAATGCAGCCCTATACTTCAAAATAGAGCGCCTTTCCTGTCCTCTGCTAAACCGTTTCTGCGCTCCTCTACGCAAGAAGCCGTACACTTCTTTAAGTCACGTTCACAAGTCACGAGGGCGCGCGGCTGTTTATACCGACCGCGTTGCCTTCTTCGCGCTCCGACGCGGGGGCGGAGAAATCCACCAATCCACGGTCGACGTGTCGCCATCTTCCGGCACTACGCGATGCTGCGCGCTCGCGCCTCGGGCCCTGATTGGCTACGGCCAAAGCGGCCAACTTTTCCGCGCGGAGAAAATCGGTCCAGGAGCAATCCGGGCGAGCGGCGGCGGGTTTTCCGCTTTTGCGGTAATCCACGTCCGCTTTCCCGATCCGCGCTCGGTGTGAACGTGCCTTTAGACAGTTACAAGGACTATTCGCAATGCCCATGGACTGTCGCACCGCCAAGCGGAATTCAGGAGCGTCTTCTCGAGGAGGGTTAGTAGACGAGAAAATAGCAGCACTACGCAGTCGCTCCCTTGTTCGGCTGTGCTAGCCTCAGTGTTAACGCGTTGGCAAGAAAGGAACACTACGACTTTGCATGTTCCCTGCATCAGTGAACAAACCGGGCCCTCCGTGACACGAGTAATCTGATTCGTTCTTGCGAGACGCGAAGTTTTCGTGAAAATACGTGGCAACTCGCGCTTTCAGTGCTAGCCCAGAGCGTACACATACTATCAGCTTCACGAGGCTTTCTGTAGCCACGTAGGTTAGTTAAATGTTATCGTCTGACATATTCAGTTGAAGCTCACCCTGTTTTACTTGCATATAGCATTGGTCAGTGTTTCTTGTAGTCCATGAGTCACATAACACTGTACGCGGGCGGTCGCGCGGGCTCGCGATGTGCTGTTGCATAACTGAGCGATCTCAAGTTGGCGACACATTAAAATAGAACCATAGAACATCTATCCTTTGTCAGCAAAGCGCTGTTACGAATCGTGCGAGCGACGTTTCAATCATTCGAGGACGCGTCTGCTCGACGCCTTTCATGGAGCGAACGCTTTCCATCCACGCCGTCCTTCGCCAGTGTGTTGGGTTTCATAGCCACCGCTGCGCCCGCTTGTTTTGTACGTTTGTTGATAGGTGGCAGCACACCTGCAGCGATTTTGCTTGTTGACCAGTTTTGAGGAGCAAAATGTTCGCGCCCAGATGTCTCTCTAATTGTAACATGGTGACGCGGAGTGGTCGAAGTCGTTCGGCGAGGAAATTCTTTAGATTGCTTGCAGCAGTGATGTTGAAGGAAACCATCTTGACGACGAGGATTTTTCACTGGACATAGAAGACTGTGAAAGCACCGAGAGTGACAGCGACGATGAACCACCAGCTGCTAACTCACGAGGAGCGAGTTGCACTTCACGTCCCCTCGTGCGTTAATGTTCTTTCTCGCTCGTAAGTCACTTTGATTGTATTTAATGTATAATATCCTTGAGCGAGATCAAAATAAAATCATTTGTTCCTCTTGTGCATTGCATGTATTAAAATTATTGTGGATATTATGGAGCGCCGCATGCCGCCAACACGCTCGAGCTCGACCAGCGAAGCGAAATGGTTAGAGCGATGGAACATGCATTCACGGCAACAATCCACGCCTCTCGGCTAACTTCTTCGATGTTGCGAAAAGCATACGTGTGCATTCTTTTCGATATTCATGTTTCGATCGTGCTGATCGAACCTGCAACATGCGAGTGAAGTGAATTGCACACGGCTAGAGTCTCAGCATGGCTTTGACACAAGCGCTACTGAATGGGATGTTAAATGCTTGTGTTCCGTTGAAGACGTAACTCCGCGTTCCCGACTGCGCAAGTAATGACGACGGCGTATTATGTTTGCAAACCAGCACCACGTTAAACGTGTGCTCCCGTGCAGCAGCGATGGCGCTGCTCGCTGGCGGCCTACTACTGCCGCAAATCCGTCAAGCAGGCTCGGTACGTACTACCTCCGAGTACCGTTCAGCTCATACGTCAATTCTAGATCATGCAGTTTTATGTAGCACGCACAGGATTTCGCGAAGCATCGTTATGAATGGTAACCGGAGCTGAAATATAACCTTTCACACCGCAGCAAATAATTAGGTAGCGAGTACTTAGCACTTTCCATGGTTTGGGAAAGTATTTTAGCCTCATATCCATTTCAGTGCAGCTCATGACTTCATCCGGTGAAAGTGGCACGGGCCGTACGTCCGCACGTCCCATCTGTTCCTATGCTAACAAACGGGTTGGCCCTCCTCCTGGCGCCATCTTGAAAAGCACGGCGCGCCACCTATAGTTCGTGGGCATTGCGAATATGTAGCAGTGCTACCGAATGCCGTAAAGCCGTAATGCCGTCTTCGTGTTCGTTAGCTAAATATATGCCAAGAGAGAACAAAAATGTCGGAACCTTTCATTTAGCGAGTTGGCTCTCTGGAAGGCAATAAATGGTGCAGAGGGTGAGGCCTAATTAAGCCCGCTTTGGCGGCCCCAGTTCTGTGCTAGTACATGCATTCTTATTCCTGAAAATTCGCAATGTACTCTTACTGAATAATCGATATCTCCCCTATGTGATCCGAATACACAATCCCACGGGATTTATGATCTTGCTGGAAAAGCTATATTTTCCCGTATAAACTCATATGGCGCATAGATTTTGGTACAGCGAGGGCACGCGCAGTTTTCAACCGATCCCTCCAATATTAATTCACTTTTACAACACACTGCTAAGCTATCATCGGTTTCAACGCAAGAGGCCTAAGTGGTTTGCTTTGAACACAAGACTGAAGTCCCCGGTAATTAAAGCGACACTAAAGTGAAACAATGAATGCTATTTTACTGGTAAATCATACTTGGAAAGCTATTGTTAACTTCGCCATCACAGCTTCATCAATAGACGGCCAAATGAAGGGCCGAGAAAGTTTTAAATTTCGCGTCGAAATCTCCGCAAATCTGTTAGCGCGAGGTCACGGATTTCCTCGATCTTTTTCTGCATTTTGGCGACATTGGCTCAAAGAAATTTTCTCAAACTTGGTACGTTAAGCCTCCCCCTCAGGGAACAATATATATCCTTTTTACCGATGAAGAAATGCGTAGGCACCCAGCACACGCCATCACAATCCATGACGTCACAGCGATCGATGTGGGAACTTCAGGGTGGTGTCGCCACCGACACTTTTCCGCGCGTTTTCTAGCTTACCAAGCATTTTCTTGCGGCAAGAGTAGTGATTTTGGTTTCCGGAATGATAATTTACTAAAAACCGAAAGACAAGTTTTCTCCTTAATGTCTGTTTAGGCTTCATGCAATTATGAATATCAGTTGTAAAATTAGAAAACGAAAAAAAAGAAGGTTCAAAGCAGCACATGTTGGCTGGCTCGTAGATTTATTGTTTTAAGTGCGCAAATGTCGCGCAAGGCACGCGCTCGAATGACGTTCTTACAGCTGCATACTTTTGCGTGTATTGCTCCAAAAAATGCAAGACGTTGAATCGAACTTAGCAGCGAATCGCACGGAGAAATTGTCGGCATCGTGAGGCGTGCCTTTAGGTTGTAGAAGAGGTCCAGCTTGATGGCCAGGTCGATGGGATTCTCGGAGGCGTTGACAAAGCTCAGGCCAACGTCCCTGAAGAATGTGACCAGGGCGTCAGCTCTATGCAGCATGGAGGACTCGAGGCAGTCGCCGAACAGCGCCGCCGCCTTCATCGAGCTGGGTGTGAGCTTATTGGAAGTCTTAGATGACGTGGGTGTCCTCGCTGTCGTGGTTGGTCTACGCAAAATATCGCAAAATATGCCATGGAGAACAAGCTCGTCAGCGTTACGCGATATTGTAAAACCGCAATAAAAGGGTAACGCCACGGTACTCGTACTCCTGTTTCCCGTAGGATTATTGACAACTTGGGGGATAGTTGGTTCATAATTAGAGTGGAGAATGAAACAGCACGACGAGACCAAAGCAACGAATGCCACTGCATGACAGGCGCTGACTGCCAGCTGAAAGTTTATTAGAAGCCCTTGTCTTGTGGTTCCATTGGTGTCCTCGTCGTGCTCTTTCATTCTACACCCGTAGGATCAGTTAAGTAGAACGTTTCATTAAATGTTCCTCCTCTTAAAAGAGAGGGACGTGCCAAGGTTGTTTTTAAGCATCATGGTTATACTTCCACTTGAACCTCCTGACACTGCTAGAATACGTAACATCTAAATTTGCTCCACATAGATTCTACTTTATAAGTGTAACATCTTAATCTCGTTGCGCTCACAGGTTTCATTAATAAGTTTCACATATTTGCGAAAAAGCTTTTCACTTGCTCAGTGATACCTATACCAAATGAATTTTAAGTATTCTTGTCGCGCTTCGATGCTGCTTCTTGCTATCATATTGCTGTGCGTTGTACAGCGCGTTTTCAGATAAAGCACCAAGTATTAAAGAATTAAGCACAGGCGCTACGCGTCTCCAATTAGCGCAGTATTGTCCTGAGCCATATGAGCACGTCAGAATATTCTTTGCAATCCGCAAAGCTCGGTAATTAACAAAGATTGCTTAATGAACTTTTTAAAACAGTACTCAGAGAAAAAATCTTCAATGCAAAACTTGTAGCGCTTGTTCGGAAACATCAATTTTCAACCTATGGTAAGATAACTCCCCTGCTTAATTTTTTGTCGGGCCGTTCTTTAAAGCGCGCGTACTTTAAAAAAGTACCACGTGACTGCCGCATAACGCGCGGCGCTCTTAGTGACCTCAAATGTAAGTTGAACGAATTATCAAGGCTGCTTCGCGCACGGACATCGACTGAACAGGCTATCGGTGACTGCGAGGGACGTTAAGCGACAAAAAGAGCATATCGTTTCAACAAAATAAAATTCTTTAACGAAAAAAAAAAATGGGGACGCTTAAGCTTCGCCTTTAAGAGTTGAACGCGATAGCGATATCCTGCCCCTTGTGCGCACTTCGAACACTACGAGTATTTTAACAGAATGCGCGCACTAAGGTGTGTGCCTTATGTATTGGGTAGCGGGCTTTAGACCAGAGGCAGTTATGCGCGAGAAACTTTTTCGAAGTTGCGATGCACCCACTACGTGGTCTTAAGGGAATACGTGCAGTAATGTGTGTGCCTTCTGTAATGGGTGGCTGTCTTTAAACCACCGAGTCGTTATGATATTGGCATGGTGTGACGCCCGATGGCAATGTACGCTTGTACCACACAATATTACTGCGATATTACATCTCGTACTGTGACACCTGTATACAGGACGTGTATTTTGGGAAGCATGAAAGTTACTTTCAGTGCAGCTCCAAGCAGAGGCGTGGCTGTGTGGTAGGACACCTGCTTGCCACGCAGACGGCCTTGGTTCGATTCTCACTAGGACTTAACGTTTTATTATTTATTTTATTTGCAGCTTTCTCGATTTTTCGGTCACGGACCAGATGATAATTTTCGCTCACAACCAACGGTGCCGACGCCGACGGCGGAATTTCTGCGATACGAGCTCTTTAACGCTTTCGCGTTAAAAGCGCCAGCCACGGAGCAAATGCCGCATGAGACCGTAGGCAGCATCTGATGCAGCGTAGGCATATTTTTCTTTTCTTTTCACACCAATGAAGAATCACATCTGAAGGGGCGAGGGTGAAAGCATGATGAAGGACCGAGATAAAAAATTCACTCACACGTGGCGAGCGTTCTTTCGTACGCCCCTTCATTATTTAGCGTCCATCGCAGTCACCAATTAGAGCCTCCTCAATCGACCTTTGTGCGCGGAGCACCCTTTGATAATTGCATCAACTTACATTTGAGTTAGAGTCACTGTACAGGGTGTTTCAAGAAATGTGTCCAACCTTCTCAAAAAATCGGGAAAATGCGATATTTGATTGCTGCCTTCAGAATTGGTTTTTATGTAGTGGCAGGGATTTTAAGATGGTTAAAGAAATTATTTGGGACTGTAATTAAAAAAGTTAAATCAATTAACTTTATAATTAGTGGACATATGTGGTTGTGTCAAACAGGAGAATTGAAGTTCTTCATGCCAGAAACCCAACCCAACTTTGAGATTTTGAAAAAGTGGCATCTAATAACAATTACGAAGTAATGAAATTCAACCAAATTCAATGGCGAAACCTAAACAGAAACATGGAAGAACGCAACTGCCATATTCTTCTGAGACGTCCAAAATTAGTGAATGACTTTTTCTGTAGCGCTAGGCATCTTAAGATGGTTAGAGACATGACTTGAGACAGTAATTAAGAAAGTTAAAATAAATAACTTTTTAATTAGTGGAGTTAGGTGACTGTGTCAAATTGGGGAATTGGAGATCTTCGTGCCAGAAACCCATCCTAACATTGAGATTTCGAAAAAGCGGCCTCTAGTAATGATTACGAAGTAATGAAATTCAACCGAATTCGATGGCTTTCGCTGTTGAAAGCCGTTGTATTTCGTTGATTTCATTACGCCACAACAATTACTAGAGGACGCTTTTACGAAATCTCAAAGCTCGGATGGGTTCCTCGCATGAAGAACTTCAATTCTCTCATTTGACGCAATCACCTAACTCCACTAATTAAAAAGTTAATTAACGTAACTTTCTTAATTACTGTCCTAAATGATGTCCTTAACTACCTTAAGATTCCTGCCGCTACAGAAAAAGGAATTCTGAAAGCCCCGAACAAATATTGCATTTCCAGATTTTTTAGAGGTTGGGACACATTTCTTGAAACACCCTGTATATGCTACCTTTAGGTAGCATATACAGTAACTCTAATCTGAGGGTACTAAAGCGCCCGCGCGTTAGGCTGCAGTCACGTGGTATTTTTTTTAATTCGCGCGCTTTAAAGAAAGGCCGGAAAAAAATTAAGCAGGGGAATTATCTTACCATATAGATTGAAAAATTCGATGTTTCTGAATGAGAGCTAGAACTCTTTTATTGAAGATTTTTCTCTAGACTTACTATTTAAAAAATGTTGCACTGGCTTAGCTTGGCTATGCCAGGGTACCGTAGCGTTAGCAAAGTTCAGCTCATTATATAGCTGTTCCTGATGCCTAGATTAGCTTGATTATCATGCTTACTGCTGCTCCAATGACACACACATGGTATACGCATTATGTGGCACATGTATATTTATTTTGCCAGGCGACTACTTTGGGATCCGATGTGTTAAGCTTCTGTTGAGCTTTTGCGCTCTCCTCCATGGCTAAACCACACTGGCAACCGCCAGTCAGAGGCGCTATCAAGCGGCTCCAGCGCAGTGTCAGACGGCGACTGCACAGCGAAGACGTACTGGCACGCGCCGGCGCCAGTACGTCTACCTCGGCCACGACGTCAATCCTCTGGAAAGCGTAGACCGGCGGCAGCGAGTCGCGCGCGGCGGCGGCGGAGTGCGCGGGAGGTGGCGGCTCCGATGCGCCAGTTGTGTGACATCACTGATTCTCGCGCATGCGCAACACGGCTCTTGAGGAGGCGCACGAAACTGGCTCGGCTAGGCCAGTGTAGATAACGCTACAAAAGCTCACTAAGGGGGGATGCGGGGCTAAATGTCAACTTTTGAACTGCTGCACTAATTTAATCAAAATTTCAGGAATGGCTCTCTTCTTGATATTAGGTCATATTCCAATTTTGAGCACCCTAGCATGAACACAAAAAAAAAACCTGCAGCTGGTTTTAATGATCAGTGATGTACGCCAACTATCATTTCTAAATAATGAAATGTACGAGTTATTCATCATTTTAAGTCGTTTAGAAGGTTTGTAGTGCAGGATAAAGACAGTCACGGTATTTTTATGGCGTTTCTTGTAAAAATGCCATCGCTCTAAAGCGAAGATAATTTTTTTCCCTTGTCACTGCAAGTTCAGACCAGTTAATTTTTTGTGTGTGTTAGAAACTACATAGGTATCAGTAAAGTACCTTATCTTGTTCGTGACAAATTTCAGTCTAGAAACAAGGCTTGTAAGCAGCAGCTTTTGGCGAAGCAGTTTGGAATGAGATCTCAGAAAAATGAGTTTAAAGATTTCTCAACATGCTATTTATTTCGATGGTGAGAAAAATTATCAAAGGAGCCTCCTGCATGAATATGGCCTTCCTCATCAACATGACAATGTTCAGTGACAATTTCATGCAATTCTGTTCAATTTTTCGCAGCTTTCGAGCTGTAAATGTGCTCACAACACGTGTTGGTCACAAAACGGACATATAAGCCGAGTGGCACACATACACAGCAGGAGTAACTCCGAATTGGCGCGAAAGCAGCGCTGGGTTGTCACGTGATACGTTTCCGCCAATTTGAGCTTCAATTCCAGTTTTCCAGCGAGTCTGCTCTCGGCGCGCAGCTCATGATCTGCCTTTTTAATTTATTTCTTTGTGCTCTGATGTGCTGTCGACAGAAGGTCTTCTGTGACAAAGAAGCGCAAAGAAGAAACAATCTAACACGGGCATTCACTTCACGTTCCTCTTCTTGCCCGCTTCTTGCCCGCAGCTGCGTCTTCAAAATGGAGTTTCAGAGACGCTCTCCCCTGCAAATTCGCGCCTCCCTCTCGCAAAAAGCATTTTCTTTTGTTCTTTTCTGCTGTACACATAACAACCAAACTTGGTAAGGATATTCGCAATGAACCATCCATCCAAAACAATTCAAATTTGAAAATGCATATTTTTTTTTTTTGCGAAAGTCGTGCTTTTAGCCTTGCAACCCCCCTTAAGCAATCTTTGTTAACTGCCGAGCTTTGCGAATTGGTAAAAATATTCTGACGAGCTCTATATGGTGCGCAACAATACTACACTAATTGGAGACGCGTAGCACCTATGCCGAATTTTTTATTACTTGGTGCTTTTTATCTGAAACACCCTGTGTCATAACTGTTATACACCTTGTGCCATATCTCAACTAATTTTTTTCTGCGTGATTTGCGTATATTCCGCGTAATAGTCAAAAATACAACGAAAAATATTCTTTCGCATTTTAAGTGAAATTCGGCTGACAGGAGATTAAGTGTGGCAGGAGCTGGCGGACGTCCGCGTCTGAGCTTACGCTAAGTAGGGAAGATTATAGGGCTTCTCTACCTTGTTCGAAAGCACCGTAATTGGCTCGCTCGTATATGTGTTTGCTGCTTGAAATGTATATTATCGTACACACATACACACACACACACACAAACATAACACACGCAACACACACACGCGGGGATTCTGCATAGTACTCAAGTTAAAACGTCTTAAGTTTCCATCCCTAAAGAGATACACCGCACGAAAAATATGGCGCAACTAAGTCTCATTTCACGGCCCACCTTCTCCCATGTCGACAGCCTGAATTAAAATGCTTTCCACCAACGTCACCCGCCCACTCAATGGGGCAAGTGCAAGCCGAATATCCAATTCAGAATGCTTCTGAAAAGCGGTTTGCCATTGGCTGGCCATATGCGATAGAAGAGTTTATCAGTCTGCAAACTTCTTACCATCTGCGGAATACAGGGCTTATCGGAGTCGCGCACGACAGCGGAAGAGATGCTAGCAACATATTTTGATGCATTATACAAGTAAAATGTCTATGGAAGGTTTTGCGTCGCATGAATGCTCTTAGTTTGCTTTAATAAACAATCTTCCACTACGTAATATTGTTATTTTATATTTCGAGCACTGATAAATTGAAGTGTACTCGATTTATTGCGCCATGTGCACAAAAAGAACAGAGAGAAGCCACAAACGGCGGAATAGAGCGCGAACAAGTAGCAAGTTAATTTTGGAACGGATGCCTTCACAACAGTACTAAGGGCTGTGCGCAATATGTACATAGAATGGAATTGGGTGAAGCTGACGAAAGCCACTCTGATAGAGTCGAACCCATTCATAGTCAGGAAATAAATAATATCTGCGTTTTACGTGCCAAAACCACGATATGATCATGAGGCACGCCGTAGAGGAGTGCTTCGGATAATTTAGACCAACTGCGATTTGTTATAGCGCACTGACATCGCTCAGTAGACGGGCCTGTAGCGTTTCACCTCCATCGGAAGACAACCACGGCGGCCGGTATCGAACCCGCGTCCTTTGGGTCAGCAGCCGGGTGTTATAAGCACTGCGCCACCGCGGCGGCGTCAGCGACGTAACAGACATTCCGTGAATGCTCTCTCACCTTGCAGTAGTTCGGAATCGCGACACCGTTGTCGTCGTTGGGGTCAAACGTCTGAGTCCGGAGAGGGCGCGTGCCGCGAGTAGCGTCTCCTGTTGGTCGTGCGTGCTAGTAAACGATGGCTTGTGCAGCCACCCCGAGCACACGTACGCGTAGAAATCGTCGCAGGGGTCGCCATGCACGGTCTCCTGCGTACGAAGTAGGCAAGCTTTGCAGGCAAAATCGCTTCATATACATACGCGACGTAGGTGCAGTTATTACACCATAGTTAAAAACTACAAATCATGGCCGCTGTGTCTTTCATGGCTTCATTGTCTGTCGGCTTCATTAGGTTGTGCGTAACAAACGAAACGAGCTTTTGATGCATTCCCTTTCTTTCGTTGTATATATACATCTTCATGCCATTTTCAGACTTACGCGAAAGCCTGCGCAATATGATTGGTCCAGGTTTTGTGATCTCTGAACTTCCAAGAAGGCCGCCGACAGACTGCGTTTTTTAGTCTGTCCGGCATTCCGGTAACGCGAAGCTGGCGCCGCTTGACGTGGCAGCAGCTATGGAGGATAAAAACAACTAAACATGTAATCTATGTCCCCCGAGATTCGGGGTTGCGACTCGCTAAGCTTACATCATTGATTACACGAGTGATGCATAAAATCAGCACGTAATGACGCCATCATATGACGTCACAGATCGCCGAAATGTGTGATGCCATCATGACGTCACGTCGCATGTTGTCGTCATCCCGTGACGGAGCTTCGTCAAAGGTGAGCCGATCACGCAGGCAGTGCAAAACCAGGTGAGATACCTCCGATCTTGGAGGCAGTGCAAAACCATGTTACGTGCCAAAAGCTTTAAACATCGGCTGAGGAGAAAAAGGAGATGGTTTTCGCCTTCGAGTCGTCTTAGGTGAATGCATGAGGGACCCTGTGAGGTTTTTGTGCTTAGATGACCGCGATGACAGTGTCGAATGCCCTCAGTGGAGAGAATCCTGGCAATGCCATACTGCCATCCTCTTGCAGCTTGATCTTTCGTTCTGATGTATACATGCATCATGGCGCGTGTTTAGCCCGTCCTACATATCGTATTAGCTGTCTACGTTTTGTCAAATGCATTATGCGATTGTAATGCGAAATACGTGTTCTATCTTCTTTTGTCCATCCTTCGTATGTGCCCCCAATTAAAAACGCTAGGGCATAAAAGTTTTCATGCCTGGCTCGAATTCGACGGGGCCGAAATGCAAAGAACACCCGCATGCTTAGATTCAGGGGCGCGCCAAAGAATCCAAGTTGGTCACAATTAATCCAGAGTCCCCTACTACGGCGTGTCTCGTAATCATGTCTTGGTTTGCGCACGTAAAACCCCAGAAGGTATTATCATCATCTAGTTCTAAACAACAAGCGAGTCTTGCGATCCAGCGAGCAGATCTAGTTCATATGTTATTCTATGCAATCGTTGTAATTAGCGCTGTATTGACGAAATTCGTGTTTTACCGTATTTTTTTTTTGTATCGCCCTATGAAGTTCAAGTAGCTCAGTGCAGCAGTTGTACAGTATATATGCGACCATCTTCATGCATCTCACTCCTATATCTCGACCTCATGGATAACTACAGCGACTACGTCATACCTGAACGCCTGCCAAGGTAACTGTCTCCTTAGACGGCGGGAAAACGTGAAAGCAACATGGTCGTAAGTAACGTGTTATAAGAGGCAATGGCCGGTCATTAATCATGCGTATCTTGCCCAGATCACTTTGGCAGTTATTAGCGGGCAGTGATTTACAGTTATATTTTGTGCTTCATTGAATATCACGTAAATCCCGTAGCTGACATTACGGACTTGTATCTTATTTTACGGTTCCTTTATGTGATCACCGTCAAATTGTATTCTGTTCAGAGCTGAATTCACTCCCGACGCATCCTGTTAAGTATCACATGAGCTAGCTTGAACCCAGATGAACTCTTCGTAATTAGTCATTTCCCGAGTCAACGATAACTAGACTTTTCTAAAGCCTGCACGGCATGCCGAAAAGTTATAATACGGGACCCAATTGCTCATCAGCAGTTCTATACCTTTTCCACCTAGTCATAGCGAATTTGTTCTGCCTAAGAACGCGCACACGAAAGCAAACATAATATAATGGTTTGTGGCAGTGCGCTTAACATTACTTGAGAAATTAGGGCTTCACTAACGGCTTCACGTTATGAACATGAAGAAAGGCTGTCTCTGATTCCTGTGAAGTACGTTTAGCGGACCAGAGCACTAAACAATTTTAACTTTATGCTTGTGTGAAAAGGCATTTTATCGCTAGAATATATGAATAACGCCCTATCAAACCGTTTGCCATGTAATAGCTCACGTATGTCGAGACATTTACCTTATGTATAACCTATCTTTCAGTTTCATGAAATGCGTCTAATTTCTTGAAAGTAGGTATGAAGAGATAATGAATTCATTCAGAACTTTTGTTCTCATAAAATTACAAAATTTAAGAATGACTCGAGGCAGAAATCAGGCGATTATACAATTTGAACTAATGTAAATTTTAAACAACAGAACCAGGCGATCGGCCACTATGGAAGGCTCGAAGCACATGATCCGAAGTGCTTATAACTTTAAGCAAATATAACACCGACGACACCCACGATTTCTGCAGCGCAAAAACACACAGGGTCTCTTATTCCTCCGCCTCATTCGACTCGAAGGCGACAGCTATAAGTCGATGTATTGAACCTGCCGCACCCCACTCCGAAAGCTTTCTGCAATTAAAATGGTTTTTCAATGCCTCCAGAATTGGAGGCATTGTAAGCTTTTTGCACCTTGCCTTGTTTTGCACTGCCTCCGGGATCGGCCCACCGTTGACCAAGCAGTGATGTCATGTGATGACGTCATCATGTGATGATCGTTTTTTCCGTCACTCGTGTTGACGCCGCCGTCGGAGGATGCTGGTCAATTTTCTCGTTTGATGAGGCATCTAAGGCTTTCGCCCTAATATTTTCCCTCCATTTATCATAGAAACTCGAAAATGCCGGAAGACGCAACTGTCACGCGCATTTAACTTACTACACCGATGAGCTGTTATGCTCGTGCCCCAGTTTCGGAAGGTTACGATGCAATGCGTGATTGCAGCTCAACGAGGCAGCTCACTCAATGCGAATCTGACGTCGATGCTCAGCCACGTCAGTCGTAAATGTCATCAACGGTGCGATAATTGCGCTGTCTGGCACTTCAGTTTCCGTGAGCACTAAGCAAGCCTTCGTCGTGTGCTCACGACTTGGCTTAGTACTAAAAGCTCCAAGCAAGCCGTGAGCACTAAGCAATCAGGCGAGTACTAAGCAAGCCTCATCGAGCTGCTACCACGCATTGCTTCATACTCTCCCGACTGTAAGGCACAGGTACCACGACCCTCCGAATGAAAAATAGACTCGTGGCATGCAGTTGCTCTGTCCTGCAGTACAGTTATGATTTTAAATGTGATATCGGCTTGAAATAATTGCGCCACAGAAATTACTAAACATAAATTCTTTTGTATTTGTATAAGTGGAGTGAAGTGCGGCGAATGATATGCTTGAAACCTTTTATTGCGCCCATCGTTGAACTCTTTTGGTTAAGAGGTCTATTAGTGTAAATAGCAAAGTTGCCTAATTACAATCTCGAGATATTTTCACATTTAGTGGTCTGTTGTAAAAGCAATGCAGAAAAAATAAGCGAATCGCCTCATGACATTTATTTGTAAGGAACCTCAAACCTGTTTCAAGAATAAATGGTAGCGTGTTGGTTGTGGTCCACGGTGGTAAATGCATCGTGATAGATGCTTTCTTCGACACGTTTAAGGTTTAAAATTTCGTTCTGTTGAGCGAAGCTGTCAGCGAAACTGGCGCAGTGAGGCTGGCAAAATAATGAGATGGTCGAATATACACCACGAAGCGGTGAACCTTATGTTACAAGAGTGACACGGGCCAACCGCTTACGGCAAGAAGAAAGAAAGAAAGAAAGAAAGAAAGAAAGAAAGAAAGAAAGAAAGAAAGAAAGAAAGAAAGAAAGAAAGAAAGAAAGACACAAGGCAAGAAAGAATGAAAGAAAATTCAAATAAGAAAAAGAAAGCAAGCAAGCAAGTAAGCAAGCAAGAAAGAAAGAAAGAAAGAAAGAAGGAAAGAAAGAAAGGAAGCATCAAAACCGTATGATGGAAGGCGCCTGCGAACAATGGGAACACCATGCCACGCTTTCCCGGTAAAGATTAGGTTGCAGCTGCTTTGCACTTCACCCTAGGGCTTCGAATGACGTCAAACGACCCTTCCTTCTTGCCGCGTGTGTTTCCCGCTTTCTAATATAAAAGGCAGTCCCGTCTATCAACCCATTCAGTTCATACGAAGACTGCCATGGGTAGACCACGGAAATTAACGACACCAGAAGAACAGCCTGAATACAATGCTCAACGAAAGGAGCAAATTCGTCTTGCTGAAAATGGTCGCAGAACCAATCACGGTCTACCACAGCGACACAAAGTGATTATCACTACCATTACTCTAAAGTAATAATAAAACATAGCCCCCCAACAGCATGTGTGATGTTTGATACAGCTTCGCTGAGCATTCACGTTCGCAGGGCGTGATGGCGGCCAATTTTCTGAACTGGTCTCACTCAGACTCAGTCTCACCAAAATATTACTCAGCCGTACTCACTCAGGTTAAGGCTCATGGCTCAATCTCAGTCTGGGTGAGTATGAATGAGTCGACTCATGAATGAGTGTGCCGACCTATGTAGGAGACGAAGAGTTACCAAAAACCTAGTGAAGGAACAGAGACGGCAAATGCACAATTATTAGAGATTTATAAATGCGGCTGATGTTCAGGGGATTTTTCAAATATGTTTCCAGGCCGATGCTGTCCCTCGCGCGAGAGATGCCGGCGCGCTATCAGTTCTCAGCCTTCTTTTGCGCTTTGCACCACAACTTCGAAGCCCGCAAATAAACAAAAACCCTAGACAGCTGCAAAGAATCGAACATGATGCCCTCGAATGCGATGCTCACATGCCAGCGAAGGCAAATGTAGTCATTAAATTGCCTGAATAAATAACTAAGCAATGCTAACAAAATAATACCAAGTTCTCGAAAGGCGGTACGCTTTCATTGGCTGGACCCGAGTGAGCTTTGACACACTATATGCATGTAAAACCAATGATAATTTGAGCTGCAGTCAACTGAAGAGCTCGTGAATTAGAAACAACTGTTTATACTCGTACACAACGACGGTACTGAAAGCAGCAAACCAGGAAATGCACGATCCTGTTGTTTTCATTGAAAGAGGTAAGTGCATAACTACGCGACGCCATAAATATTTTTCAGGATAGAAGCATAAGACCCCGACACGAATGAAATTCATTTCCTAAACCGATTTCGAATTAATCTAATGTGGGCACGGCTGTGAAGACCACGTGTGCATCATCAGCGCCCTTTATGCGAACTAGAGAAGCGAGACCGCTCCCAGAGCTATCTACACGTGCCTCTGGCCTGCAGTGCTGCCTCCAAGTTACGCCTGGAGACTTCCAATAACAAATCCTTCGCTGTCCTATAGACTATTTTACGGACGAGTTTCGGTGCCGCCATGCTGGGCTGTTAACCTTGCCGTGTTTCATCTTGAACAACTAAGCAAACAGTGTTACGGTGGGCGTATACACATGAAGACTGTTGGGTTGGGGCATTCGGAGTTTCCTCATTTTATCAGTTCGCGTCAGGGGATACAATAGCAAGAAAACATTCGGTTAACAGCCAAGATGGCGGCGTCCATATGCCTTACGTAACATAGTCTATACAGCGCTTCCCTTTTGTTGACGCCAATTCGGCAGCTTCAATAAGCCGCTGATTATCCGCCCAATATCCGCATTACATATGGCCTGCCCAGCTTATCAGCCCTCCCCCCCCCTTCTTATTCTCAGCTTGCATACGGGCTGCTCCTGTTTATTGTAAGCCACAGCGCTGTCTCTTGATGTCAGGCATAACACTATTTCAATTCCTCGTTGCGCAGTCCTTGCCTTCTCAAGCTACTTTGTATAGCTCCGTTAAATTTGTGAGCAATGAGTCAATACGCCACCATGCGTCAGTACGGCGTCATGCGTCGATACGGACAGAATTGTAAGACAGCGAAATTCGTAACGCCTGTAGTGCACACTCGAAACCAGTAATATAAAGATCACAGTACCCTGTGAATAAATTGAAGGTAAACATACTCTTGCGTACATCCTACAGGCTGGCTGGCAATGCATTTTTCTGTTCCATTCTTAGTCTATGTCTTCTGCATATTAATCACAAATAATACTCCTGAACCTAGCCGGCTAAGACCCCGAGTAGCTATTCAAATCACCCCCAGTGCCGCTGAACAGGACAATATAACCTGTATACAACAGTTTAGGTATTTGTCGTCCCTTAATCCTTGTATCAATCCTTCCCTGTTTAACAGTTGCAATGCTTCTAAATATTGTCACGGGCGAAACAAGACAGACGGTGATTGTGATTGGCTGTGTTGAAGAGGGGGAGGAATTTGCTGGCCCGTAAGGTACGCTTCGATTTCGCGGGGGCGCTCACCGTAGCGTGGACACCGAGCATAAGGGTGGAAGCCGCGGAGACCGATTTGGCGGTACGGACAAGTACGATACACGTGGCCCGCCTCGCCACAGTGGTAACATAGCGGACAGTTATCCGACGTGCGCCACACGCTTGCCTTGGTAGCGTTCTGTGTTGAGCCGGACGGCTGATACGTGGGTGCGCTCGGGAACCTTGACGCAGGTGGTGACGTCGAAGAGGTGTCCTGGAATAGATGACTAGGCGGGTCCATTGTCCGCAAAGTGGGACTAGTAGCGTGTGGTGCAGGAGATCGTAGGGCCGCCGCATAAGTCAGGACAGGGACCTCAGGTCTTGGTGGTGCGAGTGGTGCGACCGCCTGTCTGATTTCATTTCTGATGACGTCCGCGAATGCTGTCGCGGTTGGTTGAGGTCCCAGTGCTTGGAGTTGGCGGAGCTCGTCCCGCACGACACTTCTTATGAAGTCTGCGAGGGCCTGCCTCTCGCTGTCAGACCCGATAGAGCATGCCGTGGCCGTTATGTCGTGGCGTTCGTACTGTGACGACCGCTGCTGGAGAGTACGTTCCATCGTGGTCGCCTCACTGATGGACTCGGCCACGGTCTTTGGTGGATTGCGTACTAGTCCGGCGAAGAGCTGTTCTTTAACCCCACGCATCAAATGCCCCACCTTCTTTTCCTCTGACATCGCAGGGTCGGCGCGCCTGAAGAGTCGAAGCATGTCCTCGACAAAAATGGAAACTATCTCGTTTGGTCACTGGTTCCCAAACGAGATGGCTTGTTCCGCTCTCTCCTTCTTTCGGCGTTGCGATACGCGTCGCGGATCTGGCGGCTAAGCTCTTGCCACGTCGCAAAGGAACCCTCGTTGTTTTCGTACAATGTTTTGGCAGTCTTCCAATGCGAAGTAAGCTCTCCGCAGCTTGCGACCTTCATCCCATTTATTGATGCTGGCAACTCGATCGAAGTGGTCGAGCCAGTCATCAACATCCTCAAAAATGTCTCCGTGGAAAGACCGCGGTGTCTGTGGTGCATGAAAAAGATGCGGGAGCGGAGAAGAATAGGCGTCGTTGGTTTGACTCGCCTGGCTTGTAGTCGAGGTTGTCATCTTGTCAAGTCTTGACAAGGGACCGAATTCGCGGGGTAGTCCTAGCAGGCGGCGGCTGCTTCTTGCTGTGGGAGATGTAGCTGTCTCCAAGTTGCTAGGAGTCACGGCTGGAAATTGGGAGCCAAGGTGCATGTACCCAGCACCTCCACCAGTGTCACGGGCGAAGTAAGACAGACAGCCAGGTGTTGACGTCTTCCCCAGAACCAGACCAGCAACAACAACGTTCTCTTCTTCCACTCGCGTGTACGTGCCACAGCGGATGCTCATACATGATGGCATGTGGCAATATGGAGCGTATACCATTGAAGAGATTGCGTCTGTATGCGTGACCTATTTCTGGATCGGCGTTTTCCCGGCCTTGTGAAGACTTATGATCGATGCGGCGCTCGGCGTTTCAACTAAATGCGCTCATGAACTACTTTTAACTACCTGCATTTGTAAATGTATACGGCATATATTCGATGGTAAATATCTTGTTATGAAGCAAGTGTTGAGGTCACAAAACATGCAGCACAATCATTTTTTGTAGACCTCTCTCTCTCCCATATTTCGTGAGAACCCGCTCGGCATCCAAAGCTGCTGTAATCCACACAGCCTGCCTGCCTGCCTACCTGCCACACGACTGTAGAAGCCGCCTCGTTAGAAGGATTACAGCTTTTCACATTCATCTATATGACATTTAACCTCGCGTGGCGTTATTACGGGCAAGGAACGGCGCTTACATTGAGCAGCGACGCCGCTAGGCGACAGGAGACAGTATTGCACAGTCGTGCAACCCGATGCGGCGACTTCTTCTCTCCGGCTTGCAGATCACGAGGCATCGAGCGGTGGTGCCTCGTCAGAAGTAGCACCACGGCCGTCACTATCACGACCACCAACAGTAAAACCAGTCCGGCTCGGAGTAATTGCGCCTGCTGCCTTGGGCTCAGGCAGTGGCCGGTCATGCGAAAATCCATGACTTCGACGGCGTGCGAGGCAAGCCTGTCCTCCTACGTCCAAGGCTCGACGCTTTCGAGGAAGCTCTGCATGTAGGAATGGAAGTTGCCGTAGCCGAGAAAGTTCGCTAAAGCACTGACAATCATTATAAATGTAATTCTGCGCTTTACAGCTAAGTTCTTTTCGCAAACAATCGGATAAAACGCAGTCCCCTTATGAAACAGGCACTGTCGGTACTCTTATTGATGCTTTGCGTTCTCTTCATGAAAAGTGATTACCTATTGTGTGATCCAAACACAGAAGTTCAAGGGAGGATGTTGGCTTGAAAATATCAAAAAATCCTTGAACAGGGAATGTCAGTGGAGTTATTTCGACAGGTGGACTTTTCTTCTTCAAGGCTGCAACTGCCTTGACAAACACACGAACATTTTCCAAACGTTGACGCCATCGACATTCCTTTTCATGGTTCTATGGTGACACATGTGCACTCTAAGAAAAAAAAAAAGATTATGTGTCACTCCTTTCGGAGAGTCGTGAACTTGCCCCGTATATGAATCTCTTTAAAGAGGCGCGTTAACTCTCTTGTGGGTCACACGATTCTCCGAAGAGAGTACAATGATTTCCAAAGAGAGTTGACGTCCCTCTTTAAAGAGAGCCATATACGGGGCAAGTCAGAACTCTCCGAGAGGATTCAAAGGACTCTTTTCTTCGAGTGCAATTTCTGTTCTCTTGTCATTCATATGGGCACTGAACAAGTGCTTCTTTGGTGGTGCTTCAGGGAAATAGGTCACTAATACCGATGTAGATACTCACAGAGGCTGCTGTAAGTGTATAGTGAATATGTAACCGTTTATGTAAAAGCAACCGCGCTCGATCACTTGCACAGACCTTCAGATCACATCAAAACGTCTTACACATTTCTTACTGCTTGAATTCTATGTATTGAAGAATTACAGCAACAACTTTATTTATTTATTATTTATTTATTTATTTATTTATTTATTTATTTATTATTTATTTATTTATTTATTTTTACTCGATATCTACTGCCAGCCCGAATTCACTGCTTTAAAAGGATTGAGAAGTATATAGAGAACAATAACAAGAAACGCATGGCTATTGTTAAGCACACTGCGTTTTTTTAGCGAAGGAAGTTCCATCTGAGAGTGCACAGGAAGTGATAAAGGGTAAAAAGAAGCCCTTTTAACAAAGACGAATTTGAACGACTATACGGTTGTATTTCGGGTTTGCTTCTCGATTTTGCCATCATTCCTCCGTAAATTATTTTTACAGTAACAAGAAAAAAATGGGCTGGCAATACACCACCCCCGCCCCAACCAAGTTCAAGAAGGGAAATTAATAAATTTTCGTCTATTTCTATTTCTTTATTTTTTGCAGCGCATGCATTAGTTGCGTCTTTGCTCGCGGTTACGTGCAGTGACGCAAGTCTCTCAGACACTACCAAAGAATGCCACGTTAAGCTCTTAAAAGGAAACCAGAATGACGCAGCCAACAAATTACGTAAGACAAAAATAGAAATACCAAAAGAACTAAACAATCTAGCTGGAGGAAATGTCAAATAAGTCAAAGACATAGCGATTTCTCTATGTGAAGCGAGCTCGAGACTCGGCAACCATTTATTCTTTATTGTTGTTTCTGCTACGATATCAGTCGTGAAAAATTTACCCGTGCTTCACTTGGAGGAAAAAAAAATGAGTAAGCAATCTAGAAACTTACTGTGGACGGAAGCAGGTGGTACAGGGTGCACACTCGACCAAGGCACGCAGGGCCTGCAGAGACCGCCTGCCGAAATGCGTCACATTAACGAACGAGGAACTATTGCGCAAATGTAATGCTGAACGTTTTCCTCATATAGCCATCTTTGCTAAAAGACGTGACGTTGAAATCATTTCATTAAGTGTATTTATTGCAACACCTGCACCGCCTAGACTAGGAATAATGCGCCAGGGTACGATATGACAGCTGGGTGGAAACGGCACATCGAAACGGCAGTTAATTGGATTTATGGCGTAATGGTTTCGTGATCAATGTGCTATGAGGGTGTAAGGCCGGCAAGTCGTATATGAGCTGCACTTAGCAATCTATCTGCTAGAGTGTCGCGGCATAAGACACGCCGCCGCACATGCACATACACCTACCGCACATGTGCCAAATACGTACTTTCACTTGTGATATAGGGCCACGTAAGGAAAATACATAACCTAATTAGCGTATTCAGCTAATTAACCTGATAATTAAAACATTAGTTTTCTGACGTCCGCCGCTTTCCGATAGTCCAGTTAGTAAAAAAATCGTATTAAGTGATCTGCTCATAGGAACTCGCGGCACCCAGTATACTTGGTGTTTCAAAAAATGTGTCCGAAAATCTAAAATACGAAAGACCAGGTATTTGATCGCTTTTTGCGGAATATCCGATGAGGAATGTGTAGGGGAAAAAGCTGAATAGTAATTAACAAAAATAGGGTAACTTTTAAACCGGAGCAGTGAGCTAATTGAACCTAATAGAAGAATGGGTGTTCTTCATGAAGGTAGTACTTGTTGGTATAAGATCTGCAAAAGAGGTACCTTGCTAATTTCTACAGCCTGATTTCAGGCAGGAAACGGGAGCCGAATTGTGAAAGAGCGCAGTTGCGGCGACCTTCGGTAGCCCCAGCTGTGACGTCATTGCTTCCATCGCGCTGATGGTCGTGGAATAGCAAACGTCGTGGTCAAGTGGCCAATCCGGCAAACACGATCAGGTGCAGCATCAAAACGCGATATGTAGCGAAATGTCGCAGATTGATGACAACGTTTGCGCATTCTTACCCGTCAACGAGAGGCAAACAATCATGTCACAGCCGGCGTTACCGAATGTCGTGGCGACCGCGCTCTTTGAGAGTTCGGTTCCGGCTTCTTGCGCAGAATTAGGCGGATTTCACCATTCTCTAAAAAATTAACAGCGCCGCGCTTTTTCATATCTTGAAATGGACATGGATTACCTGTATAAACACTTCCATTCTTCCAATTAGCTTGATCGGCTCATTGTTCTGGCCTAATAATTAGCTTATATTCTAATAATTATTGTTCATAATTTTCAGCCTGACCAATTTTAAAGTCCGTGTTGCTGTGACAAAGGCAACTCCGCCGAAAGTGCGCAAAAGAATTTCGGACACCTTTTCTGAAACACCCTGTATTGTATTGCAGCTCATGGAAAACTAAATATGGAGGAAACCAGCATGCATGTTTTTTTTTTTTCGGAGTTTCGTCCCTCGTGTGCCGCTAATAGGTTGCCACTAATAAACCTATCGCGAACACACGTTCAACCCCTCTAGTTATAGTTTTTTACGGGACTATACGGCGAAGGTTTCTAGAATACATTTATTCAAAGTGAACGTCAGCACAAGCACACGCAAAAATGAAAGATCAGGATAAAGCAGAGAGAGGCACCTGGCCAGTCGTTCCCCAGCTGTGCAAGTCTAGACAATATATTTGTACACCTCATGACGTTTTTATGTCGACGCGTCTCGTCAGAGCCACACGGACGTAAAACTCCCAGTGGTCTAAAGTGTGCTACACCCTCTTAGCTTGCGACTAAGGCGAGTGAGGAAAAGGTGAAAGCTTAAACCGCGATTTCTTTACGAGAGACGATAACAAAAGCGTAACTTACATTGCATTAGCAGTTACGTTATTATATGCACTTTAACCTAAAGCAGGGAAGGGACGCTGAAAGCTTAATACCGCGGCGTAACCGCTAACAAGACTGCTCACTTAGTAGACAGTTTAGGGACGCACACTGAGCTACGCATCTTCGTTGTCATGGGTACATTTTCAATTGAGTTGAGTCTGCGTGGAAAGAAAGCTCCGTGAAATCGTTCAGTTCTCAGCCTACATGTAAGCCTACTGATTGGGCTGCCGCTACTCTAGCTCTTCTGAAAGGGAATGGCGTCACCTGCTTACCTTGTGTCAATGTAAACGGAGAAGGGCGAGACAGTGGAGTAGTCGCTAGGCTCGAGAGATGGACACAGGGACAGGATCTCCTGAGACCCTTGGTCGTTGATGAGCTCGGATGCAACCGTCGGTTTGCTTGCAGACGGGGTGTGTGAGCGTGAGAGGCTCGTGAATTTGTTTGTTTGTTTCCTCAATATTATGGCACTTACCCACACTGGGGGATTGGCCAAGACTGCGTATCGCAACTTCTCTCTGATACCTTCACGAATGCATATTATTAATAATAATATTAAACACTGAATTAAAGAAAAATATTGAAAAAAGTAAATAACAGCTAGTGTATTAAAATCATTGTGCAGTTTTGAGCAGATCAGGCAGCTGCATTCCTCTGACCCGAATAATTTGTAATTGATTTCAATTTAGACTGTTCTATTTCAACACATTTTAATTACTGTAAGAATGTTTAAAGTAGAGATTAAAATGGGATACGTTTTGTAGCTTGAATAAAATTACACACCGCATCGAATACATCTCTGCGGCAATAGTAGTAGTAGTAGTATCCTCTACTGTATGGCTCATACTCTCTTATTTAAAATTATAGCGCTATATTAGACGAGGGCAAGAAGAAATGTACATGACAGGACGGGCGCTAACTCCAACTATTTTATTGAAACAACCGCACAGCATTTATAGCAATAAATACAAGGGCACGCATGCGCAATCATGAGGAACAGAGGAAGGGGTGGGATTCGTGCACGCTATCACTTTTTGTTTAGTACCTCAAGTTCACTAGCACGCAATGATATAGATGTGGGTGCTGACGCACATGTCCGCCTTTCTGTGCGATGAAAAACGCTTCTGATAGTTCGCGAGCTAATCTATCTTTACTTCTGCTTAGGATTTTTATTTTCTCAAGCCGTGGTTCACAGTTTCTGCAAGCGCTGCAATGTGCGGGTAGATTCTGGAACGGCGCTGACTCATCGCCTAGCAACCGTTCATGTTTCCTTGGCGCGCTGGTTGATGCAGCGCCCAGTCTGACTTACGTAAACCTTGCCACATGAAAGGGGGGATCTCGTAGACGTAGAATGTATCACCAACTAGCCCCGCAACGTGTTTTTATTAAGGCTCATACCCACTCTGGGGGATTGGGCCAAGAATTGATCTTATGAAATTTTTAAAAAGCATTTTGAGTATTGAATGTTGATGCCATTAAAAAAGAATAAAAAGAATGCGAGCAGTCCTTCGTCTTTCTCCACAGTCCGATCGCGGGCTCGCGTCACTCGGATTTTAGGTGCCTGCGGATTATTGGAACCTGGAAGACTAGGTTCATACGAATCTTCGTTTCTCACGTTTGCCTACGTTATGATGTTTTCATTGCAACCTCATTCATTGATATTCGTCTCGAGCACATCACAGTTGTGTGCTTGCAAGTACCATCGAGATTACAGCTTCTCGTCATTAGGCCAAACGAGGAAAACGTGGAAATTCTGGTGCGGTGGCGGTGAGGCGCGGAATTTTCGCTCAACCAGGAATGAGAGAAAAGAAAAGCAACAGAACGCTGCTCCGCGAGAGCGGGCTTCATAAATTAAATGGTGGGGCATTACGCACCAACATTCTGCTTTGTTTATGATTTGTATAACTGCAGTCCTTAGATTTGACATTCACTTTTTGTAGCCTGTTTGTAATATAGTCACTACCTTCCATGTTTGAACCTCTGCGTACTTAATTGTTTTAGGGACGAAGCACATTAGGGTCTAGGCTTGTCCGTTTTGTGGTGTCCGTGCTCACGGCAAAGCACTGTGTAAAATTCCCTAAAAAATGTGCAACAATATACTGGCATCAATCATAATTGTGACAGAACAATATAAAACACCTAGAAGAACGAACCCTTTATACTAGCCAGCGATTTCAACGTAGACATTACTGAGCTTAGGAACTAGCTTTGTCGTCGACGCTCACTCTCCGCTGTCATGGTGGTTAGAAAACCGTTGCTATAGTGGAAACGTATGTCTATGTGTGTATGTGAATAAGAACAAAGGTTTACAATAGATGAACAACAATCATAAGTGTGACAAAACAAGATAAAACACCTACAAGCAAAAAACCATTATACTAGTCGGCGACTTAAACGTACACATTATGAACATTAAGACCGAGCTTTGTCGCCGACTCTTTATGTCACTTTCTGTCACTCAGTTTACATTGCATGGGGCAACGCTCGGGTAACATATGTGAGACACAAAAAAGGTTGAACAGTACACTAATATCAATCATAATTGTGACAGAACAATATAAAACTCCTACAAGCACAAACCCTTTATACTAGTCGGCGACTACAACGTAGACATTATGGACCTTGGTACCTATAGCTTCCCCCCCTCGTTATCATTAATTTCGCGGAGATGCGTTCCATACCACACATTCTCTTTCTGCCATAAAATAAAAAGGTCAAAACACCATAGAAATATCGACATTAATCACCCATCAATCAAGCATATGACACCAGCATAGAGTTTCTCACAAATACCTAGAGGGAAATCTGGCGCTACTGAGCTGTTGTATACATGGGAATGACGGTATATGTGAGCTTCGGACTTGGCTCGGATTGGTATCGTTCACGAATAGCCCGGACACCTCTAAGACGCCTCTGGCTTCAACGCGTTGATTGCGTCAAAATGGCTGATTTCGTACCGAAGGAGCACGTAGTAAGCTATTTCTTTTTTATCATTGTACAGAAACGAGTTTTATTCAACTTTGGAAACTTACGCGTTGATGTACAAATAACAAACGGCCGCTAAACTTGGAAGGCAGACGACAAAGCCAGTGTTCACTCTGCGACTGCTCGTCGTCTGTTTCTTTCTTTCGTTGTTTGGTTATGCCGTACAGGTGGGTGGACTTTTATTCTAGAATATAATACGCGTGATTGAGATCCGCTTATAAAAGTTTTCTTTTAGAGAAACTTTACTTTCGCAGTCGCATCCGCTTTTTAGCCGAAGCCTCGCTCAACACCAGCCAACACAAGCCTCGCTGACACATATACCGTCATGCTCATCGCGGCAACGGCGCCCCTTAAGGAATTCGCATAGACGGTGGCACCAGATTTCCCTCTTCGCATTATTGAGAGAAACTCTATGGACAGCACAATGCACGCTGGAGTGAAAATACACGAGAGGACGCTGCGGTGCAAATGCGCATGTGAGCGCGTTCCACATCACACATTCTCTTTCTGCCATTAATGAAAACGAACGTAAGGCGCGGCATGCGGCAGCTCATCGGGAACGCCGACAACAAGCTAATACTCCGGAGGCGAGGGCGCGAGAGGCGGCGGCAAAACGGCAAAAAACGACAAACGGGAGATTCACGGTTACCGAAAAATCCCCAGTGCTTAGCCCACTCATCATCATTCACTTCGTGGATATGCGTGGATTTTTTTTCGTTCTATAATCACTACCACCTCTTATCGTGTGTATGACTCTAAGCCATCTATAAACCATGTAACATTTTTCGATGCTCCCCTTACGCAATGCGCTTTATGGGCCTTAAGGTATATTGAATAAAAAAGTAAACAATCATTAAATGATTGTGTACGCTTGGTAGAGGACTCCGAAACAATTTTGACCAACTGTGGTTTTTAAGCATGGTCTAAGCTTAAGTACACGGGCGTTTTGCAGTCACTGTGGCCTAGAACCGAAACCACGCATTTCTGCTTAGCAGCACATCGCCATAGCCGCTAAGACATCATTGCCATATCCGCTAAGACCCTAATCACGTAACTCTTTCAATACTTTTTGCGTCAGCGTACTAACGGCTACTATAGACTCAAGGCACTTCCAATCACGTTAGACTTCCTGAACCCAGCTGTCACTAATTTTGCGGAGTATTCATACCTTCTATTCCCTTTATGCAGAATATTTTTTTCTAATTCGAAAACATCAAGCAGCTTTCACACGTTTTCAATGTCCGATATCTTCTTCAAACTTTTACAAACGCAAGCCGGATCTGGCTGCCTTTCAGTGGTGTTCATTCTGCGGAGAAAATGAGAAAAAAAAGGTTACTGATTTGGGCTATCACTCTTAAAAAAAAGGGTGTCTGTACTGACTACCTTTGGGTGGTAATCGCCTCGCTACACATATGATGACCTTTTGGGGTGTCAAACGACTCCCTTCGTTCTTCAGACCAACGACTCCCTTCTTCACAATTTCGGGTGTTAAACGACTCTCTTCGTTCTTCAGACCAACGACTCCCTTCTTCACAAGCAGAGAGTCGACGTTACTCCCAACGCAGGAGTCTAAGTGACTACCTTTTATTTCCCGCTAGTACCTCTAGGTAGTCAGGGTGACCCCTTTGCCATGGTAACGCTGACCCCCACTGGAGCGTTCCTTTGACTCCGTTGTCCTTAAGGACAGTGGTGTACATGACTCCCCTGGCAAGAGTCAGTGTGACCACTTCGTGGTACTCAATGAGACACTCTGCAACAAATAAGGCGTTTATTTTTCTTCTTGGTCGATATTGATGAAACTTGCTGAGTTTAGGTTTACTTATGTGGCGATTTCAAATATGCAATTATCTGGAAGAAAACGCAGTTTTTACACATAAAATTTCATGTGTCTTGATGAGCAAGCCTTTCCAAACTTGGAGTTACAAAGTAAATCGACATATCGCTATAGTTAGGGGATAAAAACTGTATGCAATAGTTTTAAAGGAGTTTACTGCGCTGTTCTGGCATAATGTTCATGAACCCACTAGCCCACATACGAACTCGCGTTTTAAACCCATTTGAGTTAAAAGTTACGTAATATTGAACTCTCGTGAGCGAATCACCAGCTAGACATACACTTACTGGTCAATGTTCAGCATATTATGACTATTGTTAAGTGGGTTTAGGACATGCATTCTGGTTATGTTGCATACAGTTCCCATTTCTTATTATTGTGATATGCTTACTTTGTAACTCGTGCAGGCCTAACATGGCACATGAAATGTTTGATATACTTAACACGACATATAATAGTACAAAAATATTTGCATTTTCAAAATCAGCGTACAAATACACATAAACTAATCAAGTTTTATAGAGATTGATCAAGAATTTCAAAAGAACTTCAAATCAGAGCGAACACCATTAGGGTTTTTATCTGACAATCGACGAAAGTTGGTGCCGCTACCTCTTGTTACTCAACAAGGCACTTCCACCGGGTTTACTCAAACAGGAACACTGTGGTGGATGCATGACAGCCGCAACAAGTTTTTGTAGCAACTTTACAGTGCTGCACTCGATTCCTCTGGGGGAAATAAAATACTACTCGAAGTTGATATAGATGAGTCTCAGAACAATTTCCGCTACGCGTTAAAACAACAAAAAATGTTGATTCTAGAAGAAAGTAAGCCATGCAACACGGAAACAGAAGAGATGCGGACAGCTCAAACGCTAGCGTTTGGTTTGTCTGTGTCTTCTCTTTCACGTCTGCATGCCTTCATCCTATAAACAAACTGAAATTTCTGCGATTCGTAAAATTATTCTTTGAATCGGTTTTAAACACTTCATGCCATTTCATACATGTTCACATTGTAATGACACCTACTGTTTTATCAGTAAGCACCTAAAACTATAGGCACAACATCCTGCGAATAATGCGTAGTCCTTAGCCACGTCACCACAATTGTTAAGCATTTTATATATATATATATATATATATAGATATATATATATATATATATAATATATAATATATATATAGATAGTATATGATATTGTGTGTGTGTGTGTGTGTGTGTGTGTGTGTGTGTGTGTGTGTGTGTGTTGTGTGTGTTGTGTGTGTGTGTGTGTGTGTGTTTGACATTTTTGAGCGCGCAAAAGAACGGGGACGAAAAACAACGCGGACACAGCGCTGACTTCCAACATATGCTTTATTTTCTACAGTGGTACATATATATATATATAGACAACAAAAAGCAACGCACGCAGGTGCATTGTACAGGAAGGCTTCATGTAAAACCACAAATAAGTATGCATGATAAGCAATCAAACAACCTGATACCGGATTTTTTTCTTCTTTAAGAGATCAAGCGGTCATTCCTGACTACCACTATCGTCTAGTCACCCTGTGGGCCTTGCTTAGAAAGTCTAGTTCTTTTTGGATAGGTCAATTGAAGGTGCACTAATGCACATGTCTCCCAAACTTGCAATCTTCGCCGCTTCAATTATCTGGCGTGTTGTTTGTGCCTGGCTCCTTCCTGTCGCAGTGCACTGCGAATACATGTGATCGCACCCACACTTCCAGCAGGCGTTGTTTTGCAACATTTCATGCGTGACTGCGAGCGGTCACGCATGACATTTGTGCCTGTTACTAGAAACTAGAAACAGAGCTAACAGGCACAAATGTAAAGAAGGTGTTTAGATATGTAGACGACTACGTTGTCTTTCTAGAATCAAGTCCAAGCGAATTTGGCAATGATTCTTCAAACGTACTTGATCTGTTCACGCGTTTCCTGCAACCGCTCGCAGTCACGCATGAAATGCCGCAAAACAACGCCTTGCGTTTTCTTGACTTACGAATGTTCTTCGAGCGAGACCAGGTCTGCTGGTCGTACGAGCCTAGGGCCAATAAGCCGCTTCTGCCGTTTTCTTCGGGCCACTCCAAGCTAGTTAAAAGGGGTATTGAAAATTAA
The DNA here is from genome assembly GCF_013339695.2 of Rhipicephalus sanguineus. NCBI lineage: Eukaryota > Metazoa > Arthropoda > Arachnida > Ixodida > Ixodidae > Rhipicephalus > Rhipicephalus sanguineus. Next base: position 47,816,870 of record NC_051176.1, read on the forward strand.
CCCTAATGAATGCGCTTCACCGCTCATGTCCTCACAAGTGTTCGTGTAGTTTCCAGGCGCAAGCTGACTGCCTGAAAAAGGCGGGGTTTCCTCAGTATGTCGTCACATCTGTGGCGGAGGGTCTTCTCAAGACTGTCAAACATGCTCGCGAGGGCGAGGAGCAGGCTTCACCAGAAACGGAGCCTGTCAAGCAGAAATGCGCCGTCATACCGTACCTTCACGATGTCTCACATGGGCTGAAAAAGATAGGAAACAACGCCAACGTAAGAGTCGTCCTTTCAGCACCAAACAAGCTTTATAATCTGTGCAAGGCCTCCTACAGTGGTTCTGAAAAACTCAGGTGCCAAAAAAAGCACAAAGAAAGCTTTGTTAAATGTGAGAACAACATCGTTTATGAGTTACTGCTGTCCTGTGGCAAGAAATACATAGGGCAGACGGGACGGTGTGCCAATGACAGGCTGCGTGAGCACGCAAATAACGTGCGAACTGGAGGTGTGGGACATTTGGCTTTCCACTGCAGGAAGTGTGGGTGCGATCACATGTATTCGCAGTGCACTGCGACAGGAAGGAGCCAGGCACAAACAACACGCGAGATAATTGAAGCGGCGAAGATTACAAGTTTGGGAGACATGTGCATTAGTGCACCTTCAATTGACCTATCCAAAAAGAACTAGACTTTCTAAGCAAGGCCCACAGGGTGACTAGACGATAGTGGTAGTCAGGAATGACCGCTTGATCTCTTAAAGAAGAAAAAAATCCGGTATCAGGTTGTTTGATTGCTTATCACGCATACTTATTTGTGGTTTTACTTGAAGCCTTCCTGTACAATGCGCCTGCGTGCGTTGCTTTTTGTTGTCTATATATATATGTACCACTGTAGAAAATAAAGCATATGTTGGAAGTCAGCGCTGTGTCTGCGTCGTTTTTCGTCCCTGTTCTTTTGCGCGCTCAAAAAGTCAAACATGAATTACCAACTTGCCGATGCCTACGCTCTCTCAATATATATATATATATATATATATATATATATATATATATATATATATATAATATATATATATATATATATGTGTGTGTGTGTGTGTGTGTGTGTGTGTGTGTGTGTGTGTGTGTGTCATTCCATGCCAAGTGTCCCAGACGTGGCGCTCGCACATCACAGATTTTGCTGATAAAATTTGTGCCTTTTTCCTGTGCCACATGGAGCATTGTGGCAAAACACTTTTGGTCGAAAAAAATTTTGACAATCATGGCACCCCCTCGAAATTCGCTTCTATTTATTAAACTGTACCTAATAGAAAAATGTGTATAAAATCTATTTTTGTGTGTTGAGCTACGAAACCGCGCTTGCGCTATCACAGAGGTTCTGTTTAGTTGTCCCATTCATTATTTCCGATTTTTTTTGTGTTTCACTACCAGCTACGTAGCTTCAAAAACTACAAAAATCTTCAATGTTCGTGAATTTTTCTTGAGCTATTTGCAACTCACCCTAACCAATATTAATCATAGCCTGATTTCCAGGAAAGTGTATTTTAGTACAGAAATGTTTAGGGGTAAAATAGACTTCAAATCTTTCCGAAAAATTGTGATATTTGAGAAAATGTACGATTTGTCACATGTTTGACCGTATTTTTCATACTGATGCGGTCAAAGTAAAAATCCTCGTCATGTGGCGTTTGATAGAAGACTTCATCGTTAAGTAACGAAGAAATTCTAATCAAATCATTTTTTTTGTTTTAAGGAAGAAAATAATTTTTGAATTTGGCCCTCCGATCGCGCAGTGCATTTCATTTTGCTGCCACTTCGCCGCAAAGCACGTGGTCGCCCTTGCAGCTGACACTCGTCACAGGCAGCGGCCAGATGCGAGATGTATGTCAGCGGCTCGTGAGTGGTCGAAAGTCTTGTCGCGCTGTCAGGGCGACGAGTAATGAATTTGCGTTACAATGAGCATTTGCTAGGCGGGCCCAATGGGAAATATGGACGCCCGAGAGCAGCATGTGGAGTCGTTGGCACAATGTCCTAGAGGGACGTCTGCACAACTAGCATACACATACTGAAAGAAATAATGCACACTGTACACACTTCTTTCTCAGGGTATACATGTTGTACAGACGGCCTCTAGCACAATGTGCCAACGACGCCATAGGCTGCTCTCGGCGTCCATACTTCCCATTGGGCCCGCCAAGCAAGCTCACATTGTAGCGCGAATTCATTACTCGTCGCCCTGACATCAACGTGACAAGACTTTCGACCACTCACGAGCCACTGACATACATCTCGCATCTGGCCGTTGCCTGTGACGAGTGTCAGCTGCAAGGGCTACCACGTGCTTTGCAGCGAAGTGGCAACAAAATGAAATGCACTGCTCGTTCGGAGGGCCAAATTCAAAAATTATTTTCTTCCTTAAAAGAAAAAAATGATTTGATGAGACTTTTTCCGTTACTTAACGATGAAGTCTTTTATCAAACGCCGCATGACGAGGATTTTTACTTTGACCGCATCAGTATGAAAAATATGGTCAAACATGCAACAAATCGTACATTTTCTCTAATTTCACAATTTTTTTTCGGAAAGATCTGAAGTCTATTTTACCCCTAAACATTTCTGTACTAAAATACACTTTCCTGGAAATCAGGCTATTATTAATATTGGTTAGGGTGAGTTCCAGATAGCTCAAGAAAAATTCACGAACTTTGAAGACTTTTGTAGTTTTTGAAGCTACGTAGCTGGTAGTGAAACACAAAAATTCGGAAATAATGAATGGGACAACTAAACAGAACCTCTGCGATAGCGCAAGCGCAGTTTAGAAGCTCAACACACAAAAGTAGATTTTATACACATTTTTCTATTAGGTACAGTTTAATAAATAGAAGCGAAATTCGAGGGGGTGCCAGGACCGTCAAAAATTTTTTCGAGCAAGAATGTTTTGCCACAATACTCCATGTGGCACAGGAAAAAGGCACAAATTTTATCAGCAAAAGCTGCGATGTGCGAGCGCCACGTCTGGGACACTTGGCATGGAATGACCCTTAAATATAAGAGCTACAGAAAGATCACGAAGGTCCTGATACTGTAGGAAGGCATTTGACACACGACATACGTTTTAGCACTATGCTAATGCTAAAACGTACGTCGTGTGTCAAGTACCTTATATATATAAGGTATGATATATATAAATATATATATTTAGCGGTGGTATGGAGAGTTCTGTACAGAACTGAAATACAGAAACACCGTCCAGAAATACAGCGAGACACATTACTGTCAGAATGAGTGAGATATGAAAAGCAATAGTTTCGCTAACATCGTTCATTACTGTCAAATGCGGCAATATACTAGACCTGGCATAAGCATTAGCATAGCCAGCAGTCAGTTTTTATGAATAGGAATCAATGGCCAGCCATCAAGCACTTCTTTGCGACATCCATTACATATTTTATGTGGCATACAGCGCAAACACGCAACATGTGTAGTTCTCATGTAGTACAGGATTCTCATGTAGTCATCTGAGATACAGGACCCCAATAGGTGACGCAGCTTGCGTGCATGAGCTTGGCAGTGTCGTGTTCCCAGACCATGTCAGAGTCAGGTGGCATTCTGGCGAAAAGGACAGCAGGTTGCACTGATTCGAGACCACTCACGGCCAGACCTTAAGCGTGGCTATTCTGAATTCTTGGACACGTCTTGACTACCTCGAGACACGAAGTTTCCAAGGAGGCTTCCTGGTCAAATGCAGCTGTAGAGCTTCAATGTGCAGTCTTGAAGCAACCTGAAATAGTCAAGTGCACAAAAATAAACACATGATGACAGACAGATCGATCACCTTTTAATATGACAAGGGCAGCGCTCACACACCAGATTCCATGAAGTGTCATGGCAATGAACAAAACCAGGGATACTCATTAACTTTGCTGTACTTTGAGGGTCTGTTACTCCCTTAGCCAGCTGCAACTGTTTCCGCTGCATGACCTCCGTACAATTAGAAGGATGTTTTTTTAGAGAACGCATATTTCTTATCAAAATTGTATAATAGTCACGCTCAAGATGTTTTCGCGCACACACTCTATGTCAAGAAGGAAATAGTTTGCTGCAACTAAAATGGCAATGAAGAGATTAATTAACAAAAACTCATTAATTAACTTAATTCCTGACCTGGAGGTAGTTGTTTATATTAGAAAGTTGTATCGCGTGCCAATTTATGGCATACACATTTTTTTTAATCGCGAAAGTTACACGTAATTCGTGATATTCATCCTTGAATTTCAAGGACGAAATCGAAACTGATAGCGCCTGACGTGCAGGAAACGTCGCTTCTCTGTTACGTAAGCTCGGAGCTACACGTGAAAAGAAGGTGATGATAGTTTAATGAAGGTGGGCCGAAGCAGAATGTGATCAGGAAAATCTGCAAGCATTCAGAAATACACAAGTAAACAGCTTATTATTTGGGTGCGATGTGTGGTACTTATCTGTAAACATAGAAAGAAAAGGTTGATATTACTGCCGTTTCGGATGCGCGCATCTCGAAAGAAACAAATGAGCACCAAACGTCACATGCAAAGGTAAGGCGATCCGCTGACGCAAGTTAGATGACTTGCCAGTTTTCACGAAAAGGTACGACCACGACGCGCCTTCATTCAAATTTCGTCACTCCCTTGTCGCGGGCAGCTCCGGTCTGACGTAACAGAAAAACCGCGTTTTCTGTGTGCCGGACACGATCAGTTTTGATTTAGCCCTTAAAATTTCACAATAAATATCTCGAGTTACGTAAAACTTTCATGATTTCTGAAAAATGGGTATACCATAAAGCGGCACGCACTACAAATTTCTAATATAAACAACTGCCCTCAAGTCAATAAATAAAAATTAGTTAACAGGTTTTTGTTAATTAGTCCCGTCAACGCATTTTTTGTTGCGGCAGAATATTTCCGCCTCGAACTAGAGTACTACTGGAGCGTGACTGTCATAGAGTTTTTTTATAAAAGATATGTACTGTCTGAAAAAAAATCACCCTGTATAGCATGGCAGCAGTATTTTAATAATAATAATAATAATTGTTGGGGTTTGACGTCGCAAAACCACGACAAGATTATGAGAGACGCCGTAGTGGAGGGCTTCGGAAGTTTCGACCACCTGGAGTTCTTTAACGTGCACCTAAATCTAAGCACACGGGTCTAAACCATTTTCGCCTCCATCGAAAATGCGGCCGCGGCGGCCAGGATTCGATCCCGCAACCTGCGGGTCAGCAGTAGAGCACCATAACCACTAGACTAGCAGTATTTTAACGAAGACCTGTAGGTCGCGGGATCGAGTCCCGGCCTCGGCGGCTGCATTTTCGTTGGAGGCGAAAATGTTTGAGGCCCGTGTACTTAGATTTAGCTGCACGTTAAAGAACCCCAGGTAGTCGAAATTTCCAGAGCCCTCTACTACGGCGTCTCTCAATCATATCGTGGTTTTGGGATGTTAAACGCCAAATGTTATTATTAGTTTAACGAAGAAAACGGCAAAATGTGTATACAGCTACACGAAATATGGCGAATGTACGACAAGACTAGGCTTGCCTTCACTGCCTTCTTTCTGTCGCATCATTGTGAGCGTGCCCTTCTAGTGCCTGGCTTCAGAACAGCTGCACGAAGGTGCAGCTATTCTAAAGGTCTAATGTGCCATTTTTTCTTCAGATCTATATCAACAGGCAAAGGTCTCGTTTTTCCGTTTGTCTGGAAGGTCAACCCACCAGCCAGCGTTGACCAGTATAGAGGGTTGGGAGCAAACTCGGGCAAACTGTGCGGCACAAACATCACCTCAAACCTCAAACAATCGAGGTGATGAGAAGCGGTCAAACAAAAAGGAACAGTGCTGAAGTGACTTATATACATATTAAAAACAACAGCTGATTATGGCACGAAATTGGGACAATTAAGGTGCATTGTAAAAGAATGTCAAATGAGGTACCCTGCTGTAAAAAGTGCTAAATATTCATTGCAGACTATGGCGAATAGAATTCAAATAGGATACAGCGAGTGTTTCGAGGTATAATGACGAAGCAATAATTGCTAGAGATTTATGAGCGAAAAGCACAATGCGATTAAGCGGTGCTACATAGTGGGAGATCACGGATTAATTTGAACTACCTGGAGTTCTTCAACGTGCACAAATCAGAGGGCATGGGAGTTTCTGTATCTCGCCCCCTTCTAAATGCAGCTGCCGGGGTCAGGAATAGAACCCGCGTCCTTGGGCTTCGCAGCGTAACGCTTCCAAGTCCATTTTAAAGGATTTTTGTCCACTGCCCACAACATCACTGTAGACTGTATCTTTGTGTTGAAAATAATAAGGAACTGAACCACGGCTGGTATAACAAAGGCATCCAAAATCCACGAAACACAGCGTTTGAGCAGTATGTTTACTGCCATTATTACTAGCCGGTGTTGTGTTTACTATTAGGTACTAGCACCACACCACATTAGACAAAGCAAGTATCACAGGAGGATGAGGTTATGCTCGTATGCAGTTTGTGGACAAAAAAAAAAAAAAAACTACAACTTTGAAGTGAACTCGCATTTACCTTTGTTGCATGATAATTTTTAGCATCATAAGATCAAGTCACCACTGTTTCAATTAAATGAAACCGTGCTACAAAAGCTATTGCATCAAAGTTTTATAGCAGTTACGCACGCACGCACGCACGCACACACACACACACACACACACACACACACACACACACACACACACACACACACACACACACACACACACACACACACACACACACACACACACACACACACACACACAAACAAACAAGCAAACACGGCGAGAAGTTCGAATATGCAGCGAATACGTATTAAACGTGTTTCAACGTCTGGGTAGCAAAGGAAAGAAACACTAAATTCTAGAGTTTCACGAGCCAAAATCATGATCTGGATGTCAGGCATGTTCGGGCCGGGTGCATTAGATTGATTTTGATCAGCTGATCTTACTTACCCTTCAAATATATATCGGTGCAACGTTGCTCTACGTGTCACCACACTCGACTTGCAACCGAGATTTCGACTCGCAATTTCATGTTTTTCTGGCATGTATGGAATAAGGAAACACGATATTGGCGCGCACCACTCCGTTTTACCCGCTACTGGATAGTCCAGTGCGGTTTTCGTCGTTGCCAAGCCATTGAAACACGATAGCAAAATCCGTGAAACTGGAACATCAGAAAGACAAGTGGCAAAGCTACGTGTGAAGCGAATAAAAGAGTTGTAGGCAGAAGCCGGCAGAACTCACCTGAAATCTATAACGACCGTAGGAGCGTCGTCCACAGGCTTCGTCTGTCGGTGCCACTGGGATCCGTCATGCGCTGACATCTTGCTCAGGCAAGTTCACGACAGTGGCGGATCCAGGGGGGGGGGGGGGGGGCGATTGGGCGATCGCCCCCCCCAAAGCTATAAGCCAACCCAACCCCCCCCCCCCCCGCTTTTCACCTCACCGAAGGCCATTTTTCAGAACGTAGAATTTTTTCAGGTGGTCGCTGTGTCCATCCCAATCCGAGACTAGGGAAGCACCCCTCACACAGCCCAGGGCTTTTGTTAAGAGCGAAACAGGCTTTCTAGAAAAGATTTCTTCTGCGTCCTGCATCTTTCAAATAGGCACCGACGAGCACAAGCCTCAACTATTTTGCTAAAGCAACTGCTGCCTTTATGGAAGCGAGCTAAAGTTTCCTCCCCACTCCCAGGGCCATCAGCTCTTCAGCAAAGCGAGGGGTCTTCAAATTCTCCCATCTTTTTCTCAGAGACAGGAGTCTGTTCTGTGTCATTCAAACTGGCATCTTTCGTCCCACCACGGCCGGGCTAGACTGCACGTGCGCGCTTGAGCGCGCACGTGCAGTCTAGCCCGGCCGTGGTCCCACAAAGCGCGCAGAACAAGTTACCTTTTAGTCAACCTTCAGCGGCTGGTCCAAAAAAAAAAAAAAGAAGGAAGGCAGGCAGTGGTGCTGTGAATTATATTCGCCGAAGTACCGAGCAAGCCTCCGAGAGCACGTGCGCGGGGTATAATCGAGCGCGACTCCGAAAGCTCCGTTTGACCGTCCTTAGGCTGCGGAGATAGAAAGGGCATTTTCTGGCAACACGACCGGCCAGAAAAAAAGGCAATGGGGAGGAGGGGGCGGGGTAAAAAAGGGAGGCTTACTCCGAAACTACGTTCAAGGAATACTAGAGCTCGCCGTTGTGGGAATACTCATTTATCGAGCAGGTGGCCTGCCCTTCCCTCTTTCACCCTCCTCTTACCAAGAACACTGATACGTGTTCCCCAATGTTTAGCGGAAATATGCGTTTTCTTCTTCATCAAACCAATACTGTTCATTCATTAAGTGGCAGCGCCAACCCAAGACAATGAACGAGAATGGAATGCAAGGGACCAGACAAGCGCCGACTCGTTGCTCAGTTTACTGCGGAAAGGCAGTTACATGAATATGCAAACTCTAGTAGCGCACGTGAGCAAGGCCATACAAAAAAAAGGTATCACATTGTACAACCAATTTGCAAAATAAAGTATTTTGTCTACAAAAACCACAAAATAATCACGTGACACTGCCACGGGAAAATTCTTCGTTAGTAAGCTTTACGGCTCGCTTACGCAGTTATCTGAACGTCTCCTGATATGTAAGGCTTCTGTTATATTACGTGCAATTTTGTTTCTGTAAGCAAAGAACATCTTTGAATCAGGCCAAACTGGCTCACAAATTTGACACTCTTTTGCAATGATCAGCTAAGTGTGAGTAATTAATTATTTTTGCCTGGTGGTTGTCCATGCTGTTTCAACCGGCTTTTCTTCAAAAGCAACAAATGCTTTTCTTCAAAAATGACTATGAAATTGTCACGCCTAAGTGCTGCCTCTCAGTCTTTGTATGGTGAAGGAGGAACCTGTTGTTCGGGGGACGCACAGTAACTGGTACGGGGAGCTGCAAAAACACAACGAGCTAGAAAGGAGGAGTGGTACGGTAATACTGTACCATATATGGCACGGTATTACCGTAATTTTCTAAAACGCTCTATTCGTTTCTTGTATTGCTACCACGCTTGCAAACGATTTTGTACGTTTGTGTAATCATTTGTACCGTTTGAAAATGAAAACTGTTTTACAATTTCTTATCTGCACTTCTGAAACCATTCCAAAAGAAATGTTGAAAAAAAAATTCAGCTTTGTTTTGCCTACATCTTTTTCTTCGATAGTGAAAAACGTTTAGTGCGAATTTCCTTTCTTTTTACAGTTACTGTGAAGAATGAAGCGGGCGAGTACTAAAACGATCGACAGTTTCTTCCGTCCAGCTGCCAAGAAGACTCGCCAAGAAGACTCTCAAGCCAGTCGTACGGAGACTCCATTCCCCGCTCCTTCGTTGCACGTAGATGAGATTGATGCGAATGTTGTCTGCATGCAGAATGCCGAACACGAAAGCAAAAGATCGGACGCCACGCTCTTGACAGCCAGCGACAGTGGAGGCACTGCCATGGTGTCGGGTTCTTTGGACATTGCAAACTTCGTGGAAAAGCAAGTTGACAACTTCTCCAAGAGGTGTTTGCTGGAGTCCCATTGGCAGCCGCCACAAAATTATAGCTTCCCGCACTCCATCCACAAGAAAGGGGGCAAAGAGGAAAAAAGATATTTGAGCAGTGCACATTTGCTTAAATTTAAGTGCTTGTTCTGTCGAACAGTCAGAAAGGTCTATATTGCAAATACTGCGTATTGTTCGCAACAGGCGCCGTTGGAGGCTACCAAAGAAATGTTCCACTTCAGAAACTTGTGACGAGACCGCTCAGGACATTTGCGAGGCTACTAGGCAAGGATGGCGATCTTCCTCGGCATGAAGCCACCAGATACCACAAGGAAGCAGTGGAAGCCGCAAAAAACTTTCTTGCTTGTGCTGGTGCACCGGAAAGAGATGTCGCGAACCAAGTGTCCAAACAGCGTCTACTTCAAGTGACTGAGAATAGAAACCGTCTGATACCCATCATAGAAAGCATCATATTTCTAGGGCGTCAAGGCATACCGCTTCGTGGACATATACTCTGTTCCAGAAGTTCCGTGCAGCAGAGCCAAGGCTACGCGACCCTCGAGCGCAGGTTGTTGCGAAGCGAGATGTAGTGCCCCATATACGTAGCCCGTTCTTTGTCCTCATGACTTTTGCAAGCGGTCTCGTCGGAGGATTTTTACTTGAAGGCTTCTCTGCGTGTTGTAGCTGTGATTTGTATGACGACTTTGTCGCATTTTCTGCATAAAACAATTTTTGTGGCTCCATGATACTGAAGAAAGAGTTCTTGCTTGTACGTGTTATAACATGCAAATGACGAAAGAAATAACGCTGTTGTGGCTCGTATGTGTTATGTTTTTACTTATAAAGTACGAAGGAATGGTACGACACTGTCTAAACTTTTATGAGTAGTCCGCACAGCCCGAGCGCCCACAGCGCCGCGGAAGACCCAGTCTTGGGTTGTGATTAGTCCGCGGTGGCAGATTTGGTCACTCCTTAGTCAAAATGGCGGCGCCTGGTTCACCTGGTTCACCTGCCCGTTGTGACAGGAATAACGCTCGGGCAACAAGTTATTAAGGCACTGAAGGCATTAGGAGTTGATCTCGAAAAGTGCGTTGGTATAGGTACCGATGGCTGCAGCGTCATGGTCTCTCAGATTTGTGGCGCTGTATACCTGAAATTAAACGCTCGGCACCCAATGCTGTGCACTGTCCTTGCTTCAACCACGCACTAAACTTGTCGCTGTCAAAATCATCAAGGCTACAGTCCATTAGAAATGCTGTTGGTGTTATGAAAGAGGTGATTTCTTTTTTTACAGCGTCACCGAAACGAAATATTGTTTTGAAAACCATCCTTGGTGGTCAACTGAAAGGTCTTTGCGAAACGAGATGGATTGAGAGGCACGACGGCGTTATGAGATTTCGTGATTCGCTTGGGAGCGTGGCCAAGGCTTTGGAGAGCATCTCCACTTGGACTGAAATGCACAGTTCGGCGAAAGCTAAAACGCTCCTTGCCGCCATAAAAGACGGCGAATTCCTGGTTACTATTATCTGCTTGGCCGACATGCTGGCCCATACGCTTCCGCTCAGTCGTCTCTTCCAGAGACAGTGTATTGACGTCCGAACGGCCAAGATCGCATTGGTGGACACCATGGCTGTTCTTGATAAGCGAAGAGTGGACTCTGCCGAAACATTTTCGCAACTCTACAAGGACGCCGTCGTCATGGCAGATGAACTGGAAACAGAGATTCGGTCGCCACGCATTACTAAAAGACAGACGTACAGATGCAACGCCCCTATGCCTGATGTAGAGAGCTACTATAGGACGGCAGTCTACGCTCCATTACTGGACAATGTGTTGACTGACTTAAAATCGCGATTCACTGTTGAGGCGGAAAGTGCCTACGAACTTTTTCTTTTTGTGCCGTCCCAAAGTCACGCCACAAAAGAGGACGACAAAAAGTATCTCGCAAACATTTCTCGGCGCTATTCCGCTTTCATGGGCACAAATGTGTCAACGACAGCAAAGATGGCTGAAGCTGAGCTAGGTTTATGGCGACAGAAATGGATGCGCGAGGCCGAAGACGGAAGGGAAGTTCCCACTACCGCTGCGGGAGCACTGGACACGTGCGACAGGGAAATCTTTCCTTTAATTCACACATTTCTTCAGATACTGGCCACTCTACCCGTAAGTGTGGTCAGTGCCGAAAGGTCTTTTTCTGCTTTACGACGTCTGAAGACGTGGATGCGCTCTCAAATGGGTGAAGAGCGTTTGACTGGGCTGGCATTATTACATGCTCATAGGGACATTACCATTGACACGAGTAAAGTGATTGAGCGGTTCGCAACCAAATGTAGCGGACAGCGGAGGTTAGAGCTTGTGATTTAACCAGCCTCCATAGTTTGAGTCTTTACAAGCTTAATTGCCGAAGATGCCAACCCCGCATGCTTTTCTAACAAACCTGTGAACCTTTTTATCCCGAATATACACATTCATTCGTGTGTAAATATCGTTTTTCTGCTGCACATGTTTCTTTCCGACTTTTGTTTTGTTGGTTAAGATTGCCGCCTTTTCTTATGCTACAGGGGTCGTAGCTGTCCTTGAAACCCTTGAAAACCCTGGAATTTTGAAATAGCACTTTTAAGGCCTTGAAAACTCTTAAATTCTTGTAGGTCCCTAAATGTCCTTGAATTTTGTCAATACACTTTTGTTGAGCCAATTTTTAGCAATTGCATTTTGGATAGTTCTGTGCCAATAATCGAGCTCATATTACACGGTTCCAATTCGCTATGACATTAATTTAGAATTTGAAAGTATTTAAAAAGAACGAACAGACATATTCTAACACATGTAACCCGCTTTAAAGATGGTTTCACTGCAACACGGGACTGCTGTGCCGAAAAACCACCTTGTCAGGGGAAATCCGTCCCAGCGCGAAGCCACACTTCTGCACTTCAGTCATTCCTTTTATTATCGTCTTATATTGCTTACGTATGAGAAATTTTAAAACTTAAATTATTTTTCCACATATAGTTTGCATCCTACTACAATTCAAATCCCGCTACTATATGAAATCACTACAAAATTATTCGACACTAATTGCCATTCACTTTGAGCCTAGAAAGTTATGTTTGCACGAGCCTACTTTTGATCAGAGGGTTGACGAGGATTTTATTTTGTGGCAGTAGAGAGTGAAGGGAGCCCGACCCCTTTGCATATGTGTGTGTGTGTGGGCATATATGCTCAACAGGTGAACGTGTTCATCGCCTAGTTGGTACTTGCTATATGTGACATAATTGCCCCTAAAATGTCACAAAATAAGTTGCAAGTGCTGCCCATGTTGTCATGTTTGTGTTTTTTCCTGCGTTTTTGTGTTATATTAGCGGCGATTATGTCTTATATACATATAAGTTGAAAAAATTTTAAGGCTGGCAATGCACATTTTGTGTATGTGTCATGTGCACACGCGCTCACGCAATACATCCATATTGTGAGGTGAATCAGTTTAAGCAACTTAGCAGAAGAACACTGAAACCCGTGGAAAACAGTGTAAAAAATATGAGCGAAAAAGGAACGGTGAGAATTCCTTTAGTTAGCTATTAATTGTGAAAATGTTCCTACTTTGGCTTGTGTGCAATGAAGGATGTGCTTCATGCTGTAAAAGCTGGTGTTTCCTTTTTCTACGATCTCAACAAGTGTTGCTTGAAGTCCTTGAAAATTCTTCGTTAGGTGCTTGAAAGTCCTTAAAAACCCTTGAATTGTTTTCTTCAAAGTTGCCATCAACCCTGTATAATGCAGTTATGTTTACTTTTAGTAAACATTATTGTAGTTGTTTTGTATCACTCTAGATACCTCATTGTACTTCTTGTGTATGACTCATGAATGATGAGTGTCGCTCTACTTTCCTATGTACAAAGCTCGGTGAGACTTCGTGTAAACGTACAAATCGCCGCTCTATGCTGGTTAATGCTGCTTGCGTGATTTGCATTCTCTCTTGTGTTCATATTTGTCGCCGATATTACTCAGATTCCTGCGTAAACTTTTAGGTTTTTGTGATATTACAAGATTTGACCATGCCCACCATGTCAATAAATTGTTTTCAAAACTGCACGTGGTTTTCTACGAGATATTATTTTAGATAATGAAATGGCACTGAGCAATGCAACTGAGAACAAAAATAATGAGCATTTGGTTACTAACGTGAAGTTTTAAAGTTGGGCAACGCCCCCCTCCCCCCTCTCCCCCCCCCCCCAAACAACCAACCGCCCCCCCCAAAGCAAGCGCCTGGATCCGCCCCTGGTTCACGACGAAACGAAGCTTACTGCAGGAACTTCTCCGTCCGGAGGCTGCTTTTCCCAAACACTGAGTGACACTGCTTCAGCCAGTCACGGCAAGCGTGAGCCGACGACACGATACTACGCCACGAATGCATAGCACGGAAGGAAAGTCACGCAAAACGATCAGCCAGACACGGCAAGAGCGAGCCGACGATACGATACTACGCCACGAATGCATAGCACGAAGAAAGTCACGCAAAACAATCACTTGCAATCACGCCTGACGACACAGATTATTCTGGCGGACTAAAGAACGACCACAACGAGACGGATCACGAACAATGCCGTCTAACGACGCCAAAATGGCTGTCTCGTATTGATGGCTTTGGCTTTGGATTAAAGTAGCCTCCACGAACGCCTAAATGGTTTCGGTTTTGTTTTGGTGCTATAGAACACACATCCATGCATAGTTAAAGCTCTATTGAATAATATCAGGGTGGAGGAGGCGAAGCGTGCCCTGTGTGTGTCTGTAAGGGCTGTACGGTGGGAGGGGGCGCAGGTGAACGTGCATCCCCTGCTCTAGGGGCTAGGGAGAGTGCGGTGAGGCCGTGTGTGCGTGCCTAGCTGTGCTCAACGTTTGCTGAGCGATTTGGTGGCCCGCGCGGATTATCGTGAAGATATAGTTTAGCTGTGGCGGGCAGAAATGATGACCACGCGAGCTATAATTCTGGTAGTATTGTCGCTCTTTAGGAGACGCGGTAAAGCGTCGCCTTGATAACCGGTCTGCGCGGTTATCATGCCAGCTTTGCGGCACATATGTTTTTACGGCCGTCGAGTTAGATGTGTTCCCGATCGCCAGTGTGTTCAACACCATGCACGTCCATTTCACTAATAAATGTATGTTTTCTGCCATACATGCTGTCGTAGGAATCTACAAACCTCGCTTGCAAACGTGCGAAGATTCGCAAATTTGTCAGCGCTGCCATTGTTAAACGTTGTCATAACTCTGAATGTTTCGCTTGGGGGCAAGATTTTTTAAGAACCCTGTTTACTTGTAGACGTTTTCGAAGCGCCGTTTCAGCAATATCGTAACTGAAGCCATAACACAATACGTGCGTAATTCCACATTTTACGAATCCATGTTATATATTCTCAACCAAAATTTTTCGGTATACCACAAGCCAAAGCAGCGAACTGTATCTTGGTCGCAGCCAGTGAAGCTTTCTTTTAAAAAAAAACCCACCCTGTATATGCAGAACCATCACTGACTCCCTTGGAGCAAGGGAGTCATCTATTTCATTCAGGAGCGTCGACCAGAGCATTGTGACTCCCCTTAGAAAAAAAGGTGGTCATCGGCTGCCACAAAGAGAGTCAAGCAGACGTGACTCCCTTTTGACTCTCTTTTTTTTAAGGGTGGTATACTTGGCAATAATTCACGGTAAGGTTATCTGCGCCCCAGTTAGAGACAAGGAACGCACAGACATAAATGAAAAATTTCCACTGCGTTTATATGGGTAACGAATATTGAAAGACAACTTATAGTACTTATCTTGAAATACATCTTGATACGTACATGTGTAATCACAGCTAGAAGCTAAACCATACATACTCGTGCGGTCCCTATACTGTCGAAGCCTATCATATACCAAAATAACAATAAAAAACAGTATAACACCAAAAGATGCGCACGCCAAAGAAACACGCACCTATGGCATAGCTTTGCATGTCGAATTAAGATACATAATCTATTTCTGCGATAGTCCCAAAGAAGCCACACAAACGCAGTTTTCCCCCAGGCGATTGCTCTCGGACGCCTTAGTCATCTCCCTCGTCGACAACTGATTATTGCGTCTGTTGACCACACTGTCTTCCCAGAACCTGGCCTGGTATCCACGACAGTGAAAACTTAGGTACCTGTGCGCCGGTCAATGCCATTTTTATTGTGCTCCCGAAGTCTGTCA
This sequence comes from Rhipicephalus sanguineus, assembly GCF_013339695.2. Taxonomy (NCBI): domain Eukaryota; kingdom Metazoa; phylum Arthropoda; class Arachnida; order Ixodida; family Ixodidae; genus Rhipicephalus; species Rhipicephalus sanguineus. The sequence continues at coordinate 47,832,619 of NC_051176.1, forward strand.
TTCAGGCACCTTCCCTTCTAGTCAATGTGTTTATTCCCGGATGTGAGCGGAATCTCGTATACCACTTTTTTCACGCATTCCACCAACTGGTTTATGTGATTCTTTGTGCATGTGTTTATTTTTTTTTAACGCCTTTTCCTTTTCGCTTGCATAGCGACGACAAGGTATGGGGCGCCGTAAAGAAACACCTTATCACCTACCCTGCCGCCGGCCTTTTCAGACCATAGGAGACGTTATAAAAGTACACTGCTACAGCGGCCTTACGAAACTGGCCACTGTCGCTTTGGGGTCTCTTCGGCACACTGTGTCGATGAAGGCGAAATACTTGAGGTCTATGTACTTAGATTTAGGTGCACGCTAAATAATTCCAGGCGCTCAAAATATTCGGAGCCCTCCAATACGGCGTCCCTCATAATCATATCGTGGTTTTGGGACTTAAAACCATAATAATTATTATATTATCGGCACACTGTGTGACTGGGCTTTTTGATGGCTTGCAATACAGTCAGCCACTGGTACAATGACATAGCCTGGATACCTTGCATGTTGAATTCAACCAACCTGAGCCTGAAAGCTCCCTTGCACCAAGTGGTAGCAAGACTTCTGTAAGGCATTATTTCGACATGTACTTGCCACTCGCTTCGTTACAAGCTTCGAGTGAGTGAGAGAAAACATTTATTAAGGTATAAAGAAACGGCTCCGAGTGACCGGAAGTGTAGAAGACCAAATGCATTTTGCGCAGGGTTCATTCTTCCAGCACACTTCTGAACAGGAAAAGGTTAGCCACAAGTCCAGAAACCTTATGTCTCCGTCCATCTCTTTAGTATGGCCACGGCGCGGGCGTAGCCAGAAATCATTTTCGGGGGTAAGGGAGGGGTTCAACCACCCTTTATGTATGTTTGTGCGTGTGTTTGTTTGTGTGCGCGTATATATGCAGGGTGTTTTTTTTTAGAAAATACAGATTTTGATATGAATTCTATGACAGTCACGCTCCAGTCGTTTGCGCAACGCGTACTCTGTGTAGAAACGGAAATATTTTGCCGCAACTAAAATGACATCGTCACGACTAAATCACTAAAACTCGTTAATTAACCTTTTCATTACTGACTTCACGGCAGTGGTTTATATTAGAAAGTTGTAGTGCGTGCCAATTTATGGCATACCCACTTTTAACAGAGAAGCTGTTCCAGCTCGGCGTAAAAATGTGTGGTCGTGTCCGAAAACTATCATCATCATGAACGGGTATGGGCCACAGAATTCGGGCAAATCCCACTACTCACCGCTTCGGCGTGGCCGGTAATAACCCTGATGGGTGACCGAACGAGTGTAGAGGGAGAAGAAGAAAGAGGGGAACAAACAGAGAGAGAGAAAGAAAGGCAAAAAAGACAGAGAAAGAGAAAATTCCTTGCGGAAAAATATTTTTCTCTAGGCGGGTTTCGAAGCCGCGTACCCTTGATCCGAAGGCGAGCGTCCTAACCACTCGGCTATCCAGGCACAGCACAGCAGAGCGCAGCTGTTTTGTATAGTATAGTGTAACAAGAGGGTGGGAAAGGGAACTGAGTGCGAGGAGGACAGCTGTGATGGTGAGGAGGAGGGAAACGAGGAGGGGAGAGAGTAAAACGTAGCACAGAAAGAATGAGAAGGAGACAAATAGATAGAAATGCAGGAAGAAAAAGAAAGAGAGAAAGGTAGATCAACGAAAGAGAGAGAAAGAAATATAGAGAAATAAAAAAGATAGAAAGAAAGAGCAAGCAAGCAGCGCGTCGTCTAGCGACCAGATACCGCACCACCTGGCCAAGCCGCGCATGCGTAGTAGGTAAGCCGTGCCCACCGACAGAGATCGCGCACAACCTCCGCTCTATAGCGCATAGCCTAGCTGCGCCCGATCGTGTCCGTAGAGTCATGGGGCGTCTTAAGAAACTGCGTACTCCCGAAGAGGAAGCCGCGCATCTAGAAGCTAGACTAGGGGCCGGATACTTCGACTAGTTTCGGTATTGCAAATAAAGCGTCGCGTCGCCGTGATTTTGGTAGCAAGCGAAAATTCAGCAACTTTTGCATATGTGGCTTTATCTTTCCAACCTACGCATCAATAAAGTTATGCAATTATGTGTAGAAATAAAATGTGTCATGTGTAGAAACAGAACGTGTCATAATGAAATACCAACTCGCCCAACAGTCTATTCTTCTAAATTGGATCGCTGGGCTCTTTTCAATGTTCAGCTCTGTGCGCTTGTGGTGTCCTGTTCTCCCTTTGTCCACGTTTTTTTTTTTCGAAGTTTCTCTCATAGTGTCATTAGCGATTTACTTTTTTTTAACATCCTATATATTTATTTGGAGGCCTCATTCATTTCGCCGACGGGCGGTGCTTTCGCTCTTATCTCTTTTGCTGTCATTCCGTTCGTCTACGCCTGCCGCTTTCACTGTATGCACGTGTAGAATTTTTCTGGTATGCCTCGAAGGTGCTGTGTGTGAGTCCGAACGCTTTCAAAATGTCAGAAGAACACAAGGCGTGCTGCGCTGCTGTATGGTGCGACAGCGCGGTAAGAAACAGCACAGCGAATTTTTACCGCTTTTCAGCGGACTTTTTACTTGATCGTGACGAAAAAGCAAGCGCTATTCTTATCACAAAAGCCACAGGACGAACAGAAAAATTTTCCGCTGTTGCTTTACAGTGAGTTTCTTTTTTTTTTAGTTTGGCTCAGCATATTTTTCAGTAATGTTGTATGCGCGTAAAGCTGCCTGTCGACAGTTTCTCCTGAGTTGATTGATGCCAGCTGACACGCTAACAGATATTTCGCTTCGGTATCGGTTGTGTTGGCGGTTGCTCTTATTTTTTTTTTCCACGAGAAAAAAGCCTCCAAATTATGTTTGCCGTAGGTGCTTAAACGCTTCTTCGGCGAACTGCTTTGACTTTAGAGCATTCCGACGACCAGTTTCTTGTAAAGCCATTACCACCTTTGCAAGTTCATTAACACAAAAGAAGCCCCCAGAAATCCTCTACGCAGCAGTGACCGCTTGCATTCCATATGTTGCGAGAAGTTTGAGTTACCTGCGCTCTACGGCAGAGCTGCGCTTCGCTTTTCAACCTGTGCTAGGACACATTTATGTATCTTCTTCGCAGTCACAATATTTGTTTCGCTTTTACCTGTTCTTTATTGATATTCATGGTGGTATTTCTTCCATTTTCTAGGTGTGACGTATGGCGGAATTGCGCCAAAAGCGCCTCGCGGGGCTTGCGTGAAATAAATGAAAAAAAAGAGACCTCGCGGGGCTTGCTTGAAAGTAAATGTAAAACGGCTACCGCTTCTTCTCGGACCACTTCATCGAATGTGCTTACTGCGATCCTGCTAGAACGCAGCTCTTGTTGACGACTGTTCCCACTGGTGCAGTGGAAGTGGTGTCCCTCATTGATGAATGAGGAACACCACAATGAGTGAAAACAAGTTATTAGAGGTTGCGACTACCTTTGATCCTGTATTTGATTTTCGAACATCTTAATGTCTGGTGCATAATTCAAGCGCCATACTAAACGTGACTTATATCTATTTTATCTTCAAGGACTCTCCCGGGAACAAGCCAAGGCTGCTTCTGCTCAAGACCTCCCGAGCCAAAACAGCGTCGCCGCTGCAGTGTCAGGCATTCACAGGCCGGCTTGTAGCTTTTGGCCATCAATGAAGGGGCGCGTATTTTCGCTTTGTGCAGGGACGTGAAAGCAGGGGCAAGGTGATGGGAGGGGGGGGGGGGGGGGGTGAAAGAGGGTTGAAGAACCAAAATACAGGGTACGGCGCAAAATTTAGCAGCACGTAGCACTTTCCTTCTTTTTTTTTTTCATATCGTCTGCTTCGGCTTGTTACGTTTGGCCTAAAAATTCATCGAGGCCGACGCCATTGAGCGTACAGCTGTCTACCGGAATGCTGTCTTCTCCCCCCCGTATCGGCGCTTAGACGGAGGCAGGAATGCCGATTCTTCCTGTAGGAGCTTTTGCCGGGCGGGCGGACATGTCGCTGTCGACGGATTTCCCAGAAAAAGGACGTCGGAATTCGGAGACCCCTTTTTAGCTTGTTGTTCTCTGCGTGAGATAGCACCGCGGGAGAGTTTCTCACCCAGCCACATCTGCCTTCTACCCTACCGCAGCAGGGAAAATTAACCTGCGCCAGAGGGAGCGGTCTGCGTGTTTTCCTGAATTCGACACACCCGCTTTGTCGTGCGTTTTGGTCAGCGTGGGACTGCGCCGTTGAAGACGCTCCCATCAACCCAGGTGGGGCCTTCACCCGAGGCAGCCATCATTCAACACTTCTTCCAAGTATTACTGGCAGTGGAAACGGAGGTCATCGGCCCTTTCTCCTTTGAACTGAAACTCCTCGCCGACCTTCTCACCTACGAGTCTTCGGGGCGGGGCGAGTGTATTGTGTGACTCTTTGCCTCCTTTCGGGAGGCCGGACGCCAGGACGACAGGTCACCGGATTGGCGGGAGACGTTGACACCGGTTTGCCAGTGCTTATGCAGTGACAGTCTCGGGGCTATAAAAGCCGAAGACTTTTGCTGTTTTTTCTCTTCTTTTCACCTCCTGACTTCATCATGTAAATAAACACGTTCCTTCTTGAAAGAACGCGTCTCTTCCCTGGGAGCCAGCTACCGTAACGAGACCCGCCGAACCCCACTCCTTACAACTGGTTGGCAGCGGTGAGATGGACCTTGCGACATGGTGCTGCGTTGTGGTGAGTGCTTGGTCTTTGCTATGACTTTCCAGGCTTCATTTTGTGTGTACACTTAAGTAGTGTAGAAGCTAGATTGTTTTTTGTGTGGGTTAGGTAGATCACCTCTTTATGAGTATTGAGTGAGTTATAGGGATCACCTAACTATTAGCGAGCAGGACCAAAGCAAAACAGCAGTCATGGAGTTAAAGACAATGCTAAAAGACGAACTTTTGTTTGTATGTGAGGATCTAAGCATTGAGGTTGAGGAAGGAATGGGCAGGTCTCAAATTGTGAAGCTGATTATGGAAAGTGCCACTAAGGGGGAGATTGAAACCGCGTTAAACGCTTTCAAAAGGTTTGAGGAGCAAGAAAGGAAAAGAGAGGAAAGAGAAAGAGAGAAACAAGAGAATGAAAGAGAGGAACGGGAGAAGGAAAGAGAGTTGCGGAGAATCGAACTTGAGAATGAAAGCAGACGTTTGGCTCAAACGAGTGGAGGGGCTCCTGAGAGAGTGAGCGAGATAGATTCATACCGCATGGACAAATATCTAAACCCTTTTCAAGTCGGGAAAGATATAGGAATATTCCTCGGGAGTTTTGAACGGACTTGCGAGAGGATGAACTTTGCTCCAAGTACATGGCCGCAGCGGTTGCTTTCGCTGTTACCGTATGAAGCGGCCGAAGTAATTACCAGACTCAGCGCGCAAGAGGCAGATGATTACGCGAAGGTTAAGGCTGCCTTATTAAAGAAGTACCGCCTTTCAGCCGAGGCATTTCGCCAAAGGTTTCGAAACACAGAAAAGAAGGATAGTGAGGGATATCCGGACTTTGCCTACGGCATGAAGAGAAACCTAATAGAGTGGTTGAAAAGTGCGGAATCCTACGAGAGTAGAGACAGGGTCATCGAGACCATCTGTCTAGAGCAATTTTACAGGAGCATTCCACAGAACGTGAGGCTATGGGTGCAAGACAGAGATAACGTAAACACTGTGGAAAGGGCGGCCGAGTTAGCCGAAGATTACGCAATGCGTAGAAAACTGAGCATCGAGGGTGGAGGTCCGGACGGGCGAAAGGGATCGCGGAAAGAGTTTTCGTTCAGAAAGGGCTCACAGGCGAAAAAGCTAGACAATCCGAGGGGAGAAACAAGTACGCCAGAGAACAAGGGCGAAAGCGCGAGTGGTGGACATTCCCAAAGAAAAGAGTTTGAGGCTTTCAGACCCATTCGCTGTTATAACTGTCAGAAGACCGGACATATCGCGGCAAACTGCAGAAGTCCTAAGGTGGTTTTTTCCTACGCGGACGAAAGTGACGAGAACATAGAGCTGTTACGCCCGTATCTCCATGACCTGGAGGTTAACGGCAAACCTTGCAAAGTGCTCAGGGACAGCGGCGCCACCATGGACATTGTCCACCCATCGTACATTACTGTAGATGACTTTACGGGACAAGTGGCGTGGATCAAACAGGTTGTAGAGGAAAACAGCGTCTGCCTTCCTATGGCTAAAGTAACGATCACTGGGCCGTTTGGAGAAATTGTGACTGAGGCAGCGGTCTCGACATCTCTGTCGTTGCAGTACCCGTATATATTTTCAAATCGGTCAGACAGGATACTGCGCGAGCGGGGTCAGAAACTTGGAGAAGGAACTGTTCAAGCGCTGACTCGGTCCAAGGCGCGAGAGCTCGCCTCTGTGGCACCAGAAGAACCAATCACAGCGTCAACAGAGACGGAGTTAGGTAACCCTACAGGCGCGCAGATAGAGCCAGCTGATAAGCAAAATGAGGCTTTATTGACGGAGTTAGATCATGACCTAGAGGGAGAGTCAACTGATCAGCAAAATGAGGCTTTATCAACGGAACTAGATCAGGGAGAACTAGCTGACACTCGCACAAGCAAAATGGGGTCAGTACTGTCGCCGGCCTCGAAAAACTTTGATCGGCTTGTACGAGTAAACAGAGAGTCGCTGGCAGCCCAGCAAGAGAACGATCCTAGCTTAACTAGATTACAGTTTAACGCTAAAGAAGGGATCGCTAGGGGCAACGTGACGTTGCATAAGAAAGGAGGTTTGTTGTATCGGCACTACAGGGATAAAAGAGGCCGGATTCTAGATCAATTGGTCGTTCCTAGAGAATACCGGGAGGATCTTTTGAACCTCTGCCATGGAAACGGGTGGTCCGGCCACCTAGGAATAAAGAAATCCAAAGAGAGATTGCTAATGGAATACTATTGGCCTGGGTGCTTCAAAGATGTGGAGGAATTTGTAAGATCCTGTGACACGTGCCAACGCACGGGTAAGCCTGGGGAAAAGTGGAAAGCTCCGCTAAAATTGGTACCTATAATATCAGAACCATTTCGACGTCTGGTGATAGACATAGTGGGTCCCCTACCAGCAACTAAGTCGGGCTATAGGTATTTGTTCACCATGCTGTGCCCAGCCACGAAGTTTCCAGAGGCAATCCCTCTGAAGGAGCCCACTTCGACAGAAATAGTAGACGCGCTTCTGTCAGTTTTCACACGCGTCGGCTTTCCGGCAGAAATACAGGCTGATCAAGGGTCGGTTTTCACGAGCTCGTTAACTACAACTTTTTTACAGAAGTTTGGGATAAGGTTGATACACAGTTCTGTCTACCATCCTCAATCAAACAGCGTCGAGAGATGGCATTCAGTCTTGAAGCGAGTGTTGCGCGCTCTTTGTTATGAGCATAATGAAGACTGGGAAAGCTGTCTTCCAGCTACTTTGTTCGCTTTGCGTACGGTCCCACATGAGGCCACGGGGTTCTCACCGGCAGAGTTAGTGTATGGCAGAACGCTGCGTTCCCCACTTAGAATGTTGAGAGAAATGTGGGAAGAAAGAGGGGATAGTCAAACAGTGGTAGAATACGTGCTAAATCTGCTAGAACGACTAAGTACGACACAAGGGCTTGTCGAAAAGAACATGGACAAGGCTCAAAGGAATGCCAAGCTTTATTACGACAGGAATGCCAGACTTCGAACATTTAGCATTGGGGACCAAGTAATGATTCTCAGACCATCGCGAAAGAACAAACTAGAAGTACATTGGGACGGGCCAGTCGAAGTGTTGCATAGGCTTTCTGACACTAACTACGCGTTGAAAGTGCCAGGTCGAAGAAAGGAAGTTAGAATCTACCACTGTAACCTGATGAAGCCTTACGTAGAACGACATGGGGTTGTGAATCTCACCCTAAAGGAGCCCGAAGAAATTCAATCCGAGTTCGACGGATTCACCAAAACTTCCGACTCAGAAATTAGCCTTGAAGAGGTTGTAGCTTTCTCGGTAGGCGCGGAAGCCCTTAAGCCTGAACAGGTACAGGAACTAAAGGAGCTACTGAGGCAGTATCTCGATAGGTTCAGTCATCGGCCGGGTAGAACCGAACTGATAACCCACGAAATAGAACTCACATCAGCCGAACCGGTAAGGTCCAAACCTTACCGCGTGTCCCCACGACAGAAGGAGATTATGGAGGCCGAGATACGGCGCATGCTGGAGCTGGGGGTGATCGAGCCTGCTGAGAGTGACTACACGTCACCACTAATACTTGTGGAGGCCCCAAACAAGGACCCTCGTCCATGTGTAGACTACAGGAGGTTGAATGCCATCACTAGGGATCAGTTGTACCCGATCCCAAATATTGAGGAGCGAATCGAAAGGGTCAGCGCTGCTAAATACATTTCAACTCTAGATCTCGTGAGAGGATACTGGCAGGTTCCTCTTTCAGAAAGTGCCAGCCGCTATGCCGCATTCATTTCACCTGTAGGCACTTTTAGACCTTTGGTTCTAAGCTTCGGGCTAAAGAATGCGCCTTTCAGTTTCTCCAAGTTGATGGACATCGTACTGAAAGACCTACAGGAGTTCGCACTCCCGTACCTTGACGATGTCGCGATATTTTCAGACAGCTGGGAAGATCACCTAAAGCATCTGAGGGAAGTATTTTCGAGGTTGAGAGGGGCGGGTTTGACAATGAAAGCGGAAAAATGTAGTTTTGGCTGCTCTCAAGTGACCTACCTAGGCCATGTTGTTGGGCAGGGAACGAGACAGCCGGCCGAACTGAAAACAGCTGCGATTGCCGGTTTTTCACAGCCACGCACAAAGACCGACATTCGGTCATTCTTGGGACTTGTCGGCTACTACCAGCGGTACATTCCCAATTTTTCGCAACTGGCAAGTCCGCTTACAGACGCACTGAGAAAAGGGGAGCCCACTAACTTGCATTGGGATGGGGGTAAAGAAGCCGCCTTTCAGGGTTTAAAAGCATTGTTAGTTTCACGACCTGTGCTACGCGCACCGGACTATAGTAAAGAGTTTATAGTTCAATGCGACGCAAGCGACAGAGGCATGGGCGTTGTGCTTACCCAAGTTGGTGATGATCATGAGGAACATCCCATTCTCTATGCCAGCCGCAAACTAACGGTTCGGGAGGAAGCCTATAGTGCTTCCGAAAAGGAATGTGCCTGTTTGGTTTGGGCAGCCCAGAAGTTGTCATGTTATTTGTACGGAGCGAGGTTCATCTGTGAGACAGATCACTGTCCTCTGACATGGCTCAATCAAATGTCACACAAAAATGGTCGCTTGCTCCGATGGAGCCTCACCCTCCAGCAGTACAACTTCGAGGTTCGTTATAAAAAAGGGAAATTGCACGGCAATGCGGATGGTCTGAGCAGACTAATCTGAAAAGTGTTGTTGATGAATCAAGGGCCACATTATATTGTATCTTTTGTTGTTATCTTATGTGACCAAAACTGTTCTTTCCTTTTTTTTTTATTTCTCTTTGGCATGCCTTCTTCCATGAATGCTGTAGCTTTGGCGGCACGAAATTCCGTCAATATTTTAGAGTAGCGGGTTTTTCATTTATTTATGTCTTGAGAAGCCTGGAGAGTTTTTAGCGAGTCCAAGGCGCTTGATCACGGCATGGCATTGTGTTGTATGGTTCACTTTGCTGCTGTCGATCATTGTGAGGTGGTTTGGGAGTTTGTTGCGAGTTCGCAGTTGCGGTTCCAAGACAGGACGTCGGCCTCGTCAACAACCATTCTCTTCGTGCCCAGCGGTTGTGAGCGCTGGCCAGCCGAGATTTTCCGGGCGGCGGAGGAGCTGTTACGTTTGGCCTAAAAATTCATCGAGGCCGACGCTATTGAGCGTACAGCTGTCTACCGGAATGCTGTCTTCTCCCCCCCGTATCGGCGCTTAGACGGAGGCAGGAATGCCGATTCTTCCTGTAGGAGCTTTTGCCGGGCGGGCGGACATGTCGCTGTCGACGGATTTCCCAGAAAAAGGACGTCGGAATTCGGAGACCCCTTTTTAGCTTGTTGTTCTCTGCGTGAGATAGCACCGCGGGAGAGTTTCTCACCCAGCCACATCTGCCTTCTACCCTACCGCAGCAGGGAAAATTAACCTGCGCCAGAGGGAGCGGTCTGCGTGTTTTCCTGAATTCGACACACCCGCTTTGTCGTGCGTTTTGGTCAGCGTGGGACTGCGCCGTTGAAGACGCTCCCATCAACCCAGGTGGGGCCTTCACCCGAGGCAGCCATCATTCAACACTTCTTCCAAGTATTACTGGCAGTGGAAACGGAGGTCATCGGCCCTTTCCCCTTTGAACTGAAACTCCTCGCCGACCTTCTCACCTACGAGTCTTCGGGGCGGGGCGAGTGTATTGTGTGACTCTTTGCCTCCTTTCGGGAGGCCGGACGCCAGGACGACAGGTCAACGGATTGGCGGGAGACGTTGACACCGGTTTGCCAGTGCTTATGCAGTGACAGTCTCGGGGCTATAAAAGCCGAAGACTTTTGCTGTTTTTTCTCTTCTTTTCACCTCCTGACTTCATCATGTAAATAAACACGTTCCTTCTTGAAAGAACGCGTCTCTTCCCTGGGAGCCAGCTACCGTAACGAGACCCGCCGAACCCCACTCCTTACAGGCTCCACGTGCCGTTACGCCGCAAAATGTCTTCCGCGTGCGCCAGGGAATTGCGTGCTTTTCGTTTTTTTAATAGCGGCACTGTTTAAGCTCGGATTATCCCCGTTAGTCGCGAACAAAAATTATCATCATCATGGACAGGCACGTGCCCTCTTCGTCCTCCTCTTCATGTTCTGCTTCGCTTCCAGAACACGGGCACCGATTTATCTGGCGTGGGATGCAATAACTCTGATGGGTAGGAAATCTAGTGCAGAGAGAAATAAAGAGAGAGAGAGAGAGAGGAATAGAGCGAAAGAATGGGTAGGAATGACCGAAGTTAAGCTTGGGAAAACTTCGTTAGTCGCGAACAAAAATTATCATCATCATGGACAGGCACGTGCCCTCTTCGTCCTCTTCTGCTTCGGTCTTAGAACACGTTCGTCAATTTGTCCGGCGTGAGATGCAATGACTCTGATGGGAGAGAACGAGTAAAGAGAGGGTAAGAAAAAGAGGTAAAAAGCAAGAGAAATAGAAAGAAAGAAACAGCAAGAAAGACAGAAAGAGGGAGAAAGAGAAAGAAATAGAGAAAGAAAGAGACAGAAATAAACAGAGAAAAAAGGTTTAAAAACAGAGAAAAGGAAAAGAAAGAAAACTTAAGACAAACAAAAAACAAACCGAGCTCCGCGCTTTCTTAAGGCTTGGCACCAATACTGCGAAGCTGCCTTAATTTTTTTTTTTTTTTTACTGGATGACCATGTGCGGCGCACGGTGTTCCCGATTGCTGGCGCAGCTAAAGATCCGATGATATTTTCTTTTTACAACGAGCGAATTCACGCTTGTAAAAAGACGCAGCGCTCTTGGCGTTGCAGGAAACGATACAACAATCACCCGCCGTTGTGGCGTATTGGATGTGGTGCTGCGCTGCGAAACACGAGGTCGCGGGATCAGATCGTGTTTCGATGTGGGCTAAATTCATACACGCCTCCGGTAGTCTAAATAGGCCGCAGTCCCTCACTAGGGCGCGTCTCATGGACGTACCATAGTTCGTAAAACCACGCAGTTAAATTCATAACGACGACGCCAAGTCTTGCCACGTGCTGTAATGATCTCCAGAAGTTTGGTTGCCGCTGTATAGTAGAAATTCTACAGGAGCAAGAGTACACGTGCCGGCGCTCAGCAGCTTTTAAATTATTGGGATTTAATTTTGTCTTGTGGGCAGTGTAGCATGGTAAAGCTAAAGTAAAGAAACAACTCACACTATTACAGTATTCTTAGACAGCTAGTGAGAAACCAGCAATTGTAAACATGTTACGTGAATGTAAAACAACATTAAAATTTGGAGCATTGCTTAATTCTATTTGGAGGAGTATTTATAGTTGAAGTCATGCAAAGAAATACAATCGGAGCTGACATGTATATGCCATTTTGCGGAAAAAGTGCTGGGATTTGTTTAAGCAATAGTCCAACACGCGAGGTTAAATATTACTCATTTTGTCCTCATTTCCAGAAGGCGACCCCACCACAGCCAGCTGCGTCTCCCATGAATCGCCGTCTCATCTGTGTAGAATGCGATCATTTGTACTTATTATACGAGATACGCAGCTATACGCTACTGCGGCATGTATTGAATGTGTTTGTTTTCGAAACGTTGCTAATAAAAGCACTGAATAAACCACATATTCCGAATGTTCCATTTCTTGACGAAACAAGATTTCACGCGGCAGGGCGTCCTGGCTCGTGTAGTTCCCGTCCTACGTAACAGAGAGGCCGCGTTTCCTGCGCGCCGGGCGCGATCAATTTCGCTTTCGCCCTTACAATTCGATTATGAATATCTCGAATTCCGTGCAATTTTTGTGATTTCTAAAAAAATTGGTATGCCATAAATTGGCACGCACTACAACTTTCTAATAGAAGCAACTGTCCTGAAGTCAATAATGAGAAAGTTAATTACCGAGTTTTTGTTATTTAGTCTCGTCAATGCCATTTTAGTTGCGGTAAAGTAGTGCTGCCTCGACACTGACGACGTGTGCGAAAACGACTGGAATGTGATCATCATAGTTTTTTATTTAATCTGCATTGTCTAAAAAGATTCACCGACGACTACGATATTGCCTAATGAGAGTTCTGAGCGCAGCTGTTTAGGCGTTTTGATTTAGCGATAAGTTGAGGCAAACATTTTGAGAGAGAAATGTGTGTACGTACAGTTGCATACCACGTCGTGAATAGCGTGACTGCTGCGGACAATTTCGTGCCGCCCATTTCGCATCAACCGTTGCAGACGGAGCGTAGGCGACTGCCTCGCTGACCGGGAGACCGCGAAGGCAGCGCGTGGGCGCGTTCCACAACAGCCGTCGCAGACGGGCCTCCGTTCATACAGCGCTTTATTTCCATATATGGTATCGGTTGACACCCTCGCCGCATACCTTAGGGATGACGTCATCGGCGACCGCACGATGGCGCGCACTACTGTGGCGCCGCGGGTGGCCGCTGCGGAACCTCTCGTCTCGCCACTGTCGTTTCCTCCTCCTCGCGCTCTCGTCGCTATCGCCGGCTTTCATTCTCCGCTGCGCTCCACGTTCGCTGTCTTTCGTCTTAGTTCGCTTTTCCGGTTACGATGACGCCGACGCTGCTCAACGCAGAAACGGGCGCCTAAGAGCTGCACTCTAAAAGAACGGATGCATGTTTCATGTTGGGGAAATGCCAACTGGGCTATCCGCAGTTTTAGCGATGTAAAATTCGTTACATATTGCCACGAAAACTGGCAGCCCTCGAGTGCTATACACACCACACTGTGCATTACAGGCGTCGCGAAATAGACGAAACGCCGACAGCCCCGTTACGACAAGCGAAACCAGCCGCAGTGCACCTGCCAGCCCTGCAAGCGCACGAGCTCCGACCGAGAAACCAGCGCGCGTGACGGAGGAAGAAAGCGAGGTTAGAGGGCAGTGGCTCGTGATATCTACAGACTCCGCGTTCGCTCCCTTTGGTCCTCGTTCGCTCTATCGGTCACGCCGACAGCGACGCCGCTCAACACAGGAACGGGCACCTAGGAGCTGCGCTCTAAAGACGCCCTGCCTATACAGATGCAAAACTGAAAAATATTGGGGGGGGGGGTTGTATACCCCCCCCCCTCCCCTCCCGCGCCCTGCAACACTTTATCAGCATGGTCAGAATACGCTGCCGATCGGCAGCCGAGGCTCCCGAGAACACGCGAGCCAAATATTATAGCGCAGCACGCGGCCTGGAATTTGCACTTACGTCACAAAGTCACCTGGAAATTGTACCCTCTTCTCTCGACAAATGATGCCATGTGCGCAAATGACCGCGCCATATACCCAATTTCACGGACATTAGCTGATTTGAGCATCGTGAACTGAATAGTTAACGCGGCCGCCACGTGCCCCCGCGCTCGCTCGCATATAACACTAAAAGTAAGCCGCGTGTTCCAAGAAAAAAGAATGGAGAAAATGCTCAAGGTCATGACGCGCGCGCGGCGTAACTTCTTTCCCCCGTGACATCCCTCCCTGCTTAGCTTCTAGCGCGCTCGTCAGGACGAGAGAAGAGTGAACGCAAATGCAGCGTGCGACAAATCTCTGTAACTCCTCTCGTGCCTGAGGATTCAAAAATTTTTGCGGCGGTCGATTCGTGAGACAATAAGCTCCTTTAGTGGAGCCATTCGATGGTTACTTGAAAAAGTGTTGCAGGGCCCCTTTAAAGAATACCTCGATATTTCTATATCAAAGGGGACGGCAAAAGCAAATGAAATTAGCGAAGCTTGCACTAAGCCGCGCAAGGCTTGAAACAACGAAACTGGACGATACTGAAGGCAAATATGATTGCATCTAGGTTGTTCCTAGGCCTTAGCTAGGTGATGCAGGTTGTTGCTAGATTGCTTCTAGGTCGTTGCTAGGCTTTAACTAGGTGATGCTAGGTTGTTTCTACATTGTTTCTCAGCACATAGAGTTCCGAGTTAAACCACAGACAGTCACAGAAACGACACGGATGTCGAAACTGCAAAGACAACCTCGCGCTCAAACCAAGCGTCGCACCTCTAATAAATCTACCGGCACGTAGTCGTGGGCGCAGGCTTTCCATCGCTTCGGGGTCTTCTCGCAGCCGCCGTTGCCTTTCCCCGTTCCCTAGTATTACCTCGTCGTACGTACTCGGGGCCTTTGGCTCGCCGCGGTCGCTTCGCAGCCATTTGTGGGGCTAACTGTTGCCTTCTTCATTTTCAGTGGACCAGTGGTGAGTAGTGAGATTTACCCGATTTCTGTGGCACATACCCGTGTATGATGATGATAGTTTTTGGTTCGCCGAACAAGGAAGAATTTGCTAAACAGCTTTGCTGGTAGAAGAATGTATGACAAGCTAAGCCTGTCTAAGGCGTCTAATTTGATCGAGAGAGCAAGGGCACCGGTTTAGAATTGTTGTTCGCCGGTGCCCGTTCCATGTCATAGTATTTTAGCGAGGAACGTAGTGTAAAGCGGTCGCTTTGTATCTGCAGGACATGCTGAATCGGCTGAAGCTGGATGATCTGTATTCGGTGAGAAACTCTGAAATTGTAATTATATGTGAAGGAGAATTCAAGAGTTTTTTATTGCGATAGCAATTATATGGACAGTCTCGGCTGGATTTTGCCGTCGGCGTCGCCGTCGCCGCCGTCATGCACCGTATATCTATAAGTATGTATATATATATAAAGGCCCCAAAGAAAAATAATTCTGAAAAATGCTTCCAAAGCGCGGAATCGAACCAGGGACCTCTTGCTCCGCAGCGAGTGGCGCTATCCACTACGCCACGAAACGCAGATCCGCCACGTAGCTAACGGCGAGCGTTATATACACAACCTTTAGCGCTGGACGGACTCAGAGACAGCAGGCGATAATAAGCGTTTCTTCATTACCAGCGAGATGGCGCTAGGAGCCCGACGGGCGCATTTAAAAGTCGTCGGAGAGCTCGCTCGCTTCTTCTTATACTTGCGCATGGGAGAAGCTTGCCCTTCCGCTGTCTGCTCGCGCGGTTTTCTCGTGGCGAGGGGTAGAGGAATGTTTCACGCTTTCACCGTGATGTCCGCGCTTATGTTACGGCGCGTACGAATGTCACTCGAGCTCAGGGACGCCGCTAAACGAACAGAAGATGAGCGCGAACTATCAAGTGTCACAGCTCGACACTTGAAGCACGCTAGTTTCCTTCGCTGCTTCGGCCGCCTTTGCAACAGAAGCGCTGTTCAAACTGAGAGTATCCATTGGCGAGCCTCACTTCGTATAGCATTAGTTCCTTGCTATCGCATTCATTCGGGTGACTCCACGTAAGATCGAACAAACGATGGCTGGTCGACCTCTCAAATTTATTTCAAAATTTTATATATTATTGCATGATGAGTGGAAAGAAGAGATCCGCAATTTGTTTTGCCGCCAAAAATTTTTTCAAACCACAGGATTCCAATAATGACGAAGAGGTGGAGTGGAGCGCTCCTCCGCTCTGCTGTTTTGGCCAACTTTCGTTATGAATTGCACAAAATATATTAAAGTTAGGTAGCTGAAATTTATTTACCTAAATGTACGCATGTTTTTGCTTCTGCTCAGGTATTTGTAGTTTTTATGTGTAGTGTAGATGTTTTGATAAAAAACCTCAAAAATGGCCCAATCGGCAAAATTTTCTTTGCTTTGAAGGTCTTTATCTCAAAAAAGCCTTGTAGCATAGCGACAAAAATTCTGCATTACGTTCCTCACATGCGTATCTACCAAACTGCCAAATCTTGTATTTATATAACTTTTCAGTAAATAGATATGACCGGGCTAAGTTCAAGAAAACACCGAACAATGGAAACTTCTGACGACAATAAAAAAAAACCCCATTTTTTAAATTTCTTAAACATTGTCCACTTATTCTCCTCCACATCAGCTTTCACAATCAATAAAAACATGTTGCATAATGTCGTTGCACTAATAGTTACGGCCCCTCCAATGAGACCCTTTGGCAAGGATGTGCAATTCCGACTTCTTGCCCAGCAAGTGTATAAAATGCAGGCAGGATTGAATTTCTTTTTTTTAAAAGGTCAGCAGGTACCTAAAAAGGTGTCGCCGGCACTGAAGACGTAAATTTTTAAATTATGTGGTTACTGCAGCGGCCACGAGCGCGGAGCTACCGAGTAGGCGCGCGCGCGCCCGAGATGCTCGTTGTAAGAGACGGCGCAGTGAGAGCTCGTTCTCGCGCCCTCAGACCGATTGAGTTCGAAACAGCAACACCTCTCGGGTGACTTGAACGCACGTGCACTGGAGCTTCGCTATTCTATCCGCCCTCTGTTCGCATCTCAGCTAGGCGCTGATAACACGGCGGAGATAGAAGCAAGACGAGAAACTCTATAATGGAGCTATGAGCGCTCGCTTCACGCACGCTGCTGCCACAGAAACTGCGCTGCGCCAGTTGCGATCAGTGGAAAGCATGAACGTGGCGCTCCAGTGGCAAAGCAAAATATGAATTGTCAAAGGAAAGAAAAGCGAAACTATCGGTAACCGGATGCGCTTGTCTATATTAGATGTCGGCAGCAGACGGCGTGAACTGGCCGCGCGTTCGGTGCGCTGTTCACACTTCATTCGGCGCGGATAATTCTTGTGCTTTGCTCTTACTCTACTCCTCCTGTGCGTCTCATGGTGAGAAAGTATAGCTCTGAAGAGTCTATTGTGGAGACTACCTTTCGAAGCACAAGAAGCTTAAAGGAGTACTGACACGAAT
Source organism: Rhipicephalus sanguineus (assembly GCF_013339695.2). Lineage (NCBI taxonomy): Eukaryota > Metazoa > Arthropoda > Arachnida > Ixodida > Ixodidae > Rhipicephalus > Rhipicephalus sanguineus. The sequence continues at coordinate 47,849,954 of NC_051176.1, forward strand.
TAAAAAAAAATTCGGATTGTTGCTCTAAATAAAAATACTGGTGTCGAGAAACCTAAAACGACTATTGTCGTGCCTGGGGATGCATCCTATATATTTTAATTAGCGCCACCTTAAAAAGACACTTTCGGTTTCGATATCGAGGGGGTGGCTTCTCAGTGTCGTTTCATAGCAGTGTGACGTCACGGAGATACAGAAATTCGCGACGTACTAGCGGGAAATCCGTCATCTGCTCGTGGTGCAATAGACAACGATGAGTGAATTGTCGTCCAGTGACCCTGACAGTGATTTCTACGATTTAGGCTGCATGCAGGACGCAGAACTCGCGAACTCGGAGGAACTGTCTTGACTTGTCGGGATAATGTCCTTGCAGTGTGGCTGGCTTGCATATGCTCAGCGACGAAAACTTCAAAGTCAAATTAAAATATTTTATACGTATTCTCCGACTCCAGTGTGTGGACAGCGTGGGCACTGCATACCAACGAAGCAAAAAATGTCCCTTTTGCGATGTCTCAAAATCGTGTCAGTACTGCTTTAATTATTGCAAAGAAGCCAAAATTTCGCAGAGTTACCGACCTAGACATAAATGCTTTGAAGGAACGTTTAACGCCCGAAAGATCAGTGACTGTCAGTGAGACGGACTACTTGTGCTACGCGTGCTTTTGCTACCACTGCAATGAAAGATCTTCACGGAACGCACAGTTTAACGATGACATTCTTATGCCCCCTGAAAATGAAATCGGCGCAATTAACCAGATCACTGCGACTACCGGTGCACGTGCGTTCAAGTCACCCGAGAGGTGTTGCTGTTTCGAACTCAATCGGTCTGAGGACGCGAAAACGAGCTCTCACTGCGCCGTCTCTTACAACGAGCATCTCGGGTGCGCGCGCGCCTGGTCGATAGCCCCGCGCTCGTGGCCGCTGCAGTGACTAAATATTTTCAAAATTAACGTCTTCAGTGCCGGCGACACCTTTTTAGGTGCCTGCTGGCCTTTTAATAAAAAGAAATTCAATCCTTTTTCAAAATTGGCTAGCGCGAAAATCGACAAGGACTAAGAAGGAACACTGATGTACAGGACAGGCGCTAGTGTTCATCAGTGTTCCTTCTTAGTCCTTGTCGATTTTCGCGCTAGCCAATTTTGAAGATTATGAACCAAGTAGCCCAACAACGTATACTATTAAAAATTCAATCCTGCCTGCATTTTATACACTTGCTGGGCAAGAAGTCGGAATTGCCAATCCTTGCCAAAGGGTCTCATTGGAGGGGCCGTAACTATTAGTGCAACGGCATTATGCAACATGTTTTTAATGATTGTGAAAGCTGATGTGGAGGAGAATAAGTGGACAAAGTTTAAGAAATTTAAAAAATGGGGTTTTTTTTTAATTGTCGTCAGAAGTTTTCATTGTTCGGTGTTTTCTTGAAGTTAGCCCGATCATATCTCTTTACTGAAAAGCTATATAAATACAAGATTTGGCAGTTTGGTAGATAAGCATGCGAAGAACGTAATGCAGAATTTTTGTCGCTCTGCTACAAGGCATTTTTGAGATAAAGACCTTCAAAGTAAAGAAAATTTTGCCGATTGGGCCATTTTTGAGGTTTTTTATAAAAACACCTACACGACACATAAAAACTAAAAATACCTGAGCAGAAGCAAAAACATGCATATATTTAGGTAAATAGATTTCAGCTACCTAACTTTAATATATTTTGTGCAATTCATAACGAAAGTTGGCCAAAACAGCAGAGCGGATGAGCGCTCCACTCCACCTCTTCGTCATTGTTGATTTCCTGTGGTTCGAAAAAACTTTTGGCGGCAAAACAAATTGCGGATCTCTTCTTTCCACTCATCAGGCAATAATATATAAAATTTTGAAATAAATTTTAGAGGTCGACCAGCCATCGTTTGTTCGATCTTACGTGGAATCACCCTATACTCCATCTCACCACTACCGTTCAGCACTACCAAGGCTACGGGACGTAAGCAAGTCACTCACATGCTCCGCAAAAAAAAAAAAAAAAAGAAAATCCAGATATAATTACGTTACAATTGGCAGGGTTGAGACATTTGCGCTTGTTTGGCACGTATTACGTCACATGTATGCGTGTTATCTTTATTCTTCTTTACATTGATGTCGTGTGCCTTTAAATTGCTGTATTAGTAACCTCCGGTAACTGCGGTTACAAATCAATATGGCAGCACCCATACAGACGCGACGGCCCGCTTCGAGCCGAACTTGCGCTTGCTGTACGCGCACTGCGCTGGAAGCAGAAATAAATGGTAAAACGAGCCATCGCTTTATGCCATCACACGCTGAGGACAGAGCATGAGGCACATTTTGCTGTTATTTGCAAAATCAGCTGTTTGTTTAGCCATGCCTGCTATGCCTAACGCGCCGAGAATTTGATAGCGGTTCATTAAATTAGCGCAATATAGTCGCGAATACATTGCTGTCGAAGCGTCAGCACATTCATATGAAGCAAATACAAGCGTCAGTTCGTAACCGACGGGTCACACAGCGCACGATGACGACTCGATAAATTCGAAGCGGAGGGCATCAGCCGCGGTGGGTGCAGCCTTTTTTATTTGTTTTTCAGCGATGCCGTCTGCTTGCTTCCTACGCGTGCGTGCACACGCCAGGGGACGCTGAGCAGACGACGCGACGCGGATCAATAGATGGCTTGCACGTGACGTCATGGACGCAGCTTCTTAAATGAACTGGGACTCCACGATGGCGGCTTTGATGACAAACAAGTTGCGTCTATGTGAAAACGACGCGGCAGGAGCGTCTCCGTGCGTAAACAATGAAAGAACCTGCATGTGATCTTTTGATAACATTAATGTGACATCGAAAACGTCGCGTCCACAAATGCTGGTGCTCCAACACGGCGCTTTCAGTGACGTCAGTGCGAGCCATCTATGCTTGTGGAGGGGCTCATCGCCCTTCCTATTGGTTAAGGGGCCCTGTAGCCTTCATAGTGCTGAAGAAAACTTCTGAGATGGAGTATAGTTAGCAGAAGAAGCAACTATTAGGTTTCTGATCTTGCGGCTAAAGTGCCAGACAGTTGGTCCGATTTCGCGCCCGATAGCACGTGCGGCTTCGGATGATCCTCCCTGCAGCGTACGACGATTGAGGACACATTCGGCGAACGAGCCATCGGCGCGCATGCTCCGTTTACAAGTGGCTCCGCGGCAAGCAAGCTCAAAAGACTTCGAATCGTTTTCATTAAACGTAGAATAACTTTGCACAGCCATGCGTCGTTGTACGTCATCATCAGCGCGTCGAAGCTGCTTGATATTAGTACTGCAATTGTATCGTCACTTTTGTCTTTGAAGACGCTGCGTTTCATTTCACTGTTGGAGACTGCCTATAGTATTACAGTCCACTGCTCACGGCTTATTTTAATAGTGGTTCAGGTAGCAGTTTGAAAGATTCAGCACTGTAAAATCCCGCGGAACAGCTTTTGTTGTTACTCATCCACTCTTTCTTGACTATATATTTTGGATCACGGCAATAGCACGGCGGATTAGTGCGTTGAAAATGGGTCTCAAGCGGCACCCGCCTGAAACAAGAGAACGGTGCCCTAGGGGCGTACTTTCTCTTGATTCGTTGGTCGATGTAAGAGACGCATCCGATCAGAGGATTAGTATTTGCGCTTGCAGCTGTTTATTCTTTGGTGCCCGACGTGCCCTCGGGTAGCTTGTGAGCTTTTCGTCCTATTACATATACCTTCGGCGTGATGGATTGGGCTCCCGTTGCATTGCTGCCTGCCCCTTCTGTTTGTATAGTGCCAACGAAGCCAGTGAAAAGGGGTCCATGTTGCTCTCCGCCTAAGAAGCTGATACTCAGGTTACGAGGTGAAAGGCCATAGAAGCGGGGCCCCGCATCATGTATGAAGCAAGACAGGGGAAAAAAAGAGACAGTAATCAAGGCAGCGTTGTGACCTTTGGCGCTTTCATATGACG
>NC_051176.1:47858915-47876414 GCF_013339695.2 Rhipicephalus sanguineus
GTCACCGTATCGGTCAGGTGGACGCCGATCACGTTGGGGCCTAGGCGCACTTTGGTGCTGCGCGGACCCGCTGGGTTGGTCATCGCGAGCTTGCGTCGCACAAGTGTCCAGCCTGGCCTCAGCTTCGCTATGCTCGGAGTCGGGCGTTGTGGACAGATCATGCGGCGGCGGCGCTTCCGCTGGGAGCGAGATCACGTACGGAGCCGGCACTGTGTCTTGTTGATCACTTGCTACTGGTCCGTTCGTTTGATCGTGCCGCGGCGAATCTTCTGTCGGGTAGGCCTCTGCACCTGGCTTTATGTGATCAAGGTGCCGACGAACCGTTCCGCTTCTTGACTTGATTAGTCAAGATCGATGTCCGAGTCTCTTTAACACGGTTCCGCCAACCCAAGCAGGATTCCCTGCAAAGTTGCGGAAAAAGACCGATTGCCCGATTTCTATCTTTCTTGGCAACTCAGCAACGCTGTGGTCAGTGGTCACCCTCTCAGCTGGTCGCGGCTGAATGCGTGTCAGTGCCGTTGAGAGCTCGCGGCCGAACATGAGTGCAGCTGGCGTTTTGCCCGTCGTTACTGAAACGGTGGTGTGCTGTTTCAGCTGAAAACGAGCCAGCCTGCACGCAAATGTACCTGACTGATCCTTTGCAAGTGCCTGTTTCGTTTCATACACCATTCTTTCGGCTTGCCCATTCGTGGCCGGATGATAGGGTGCACTTGTGATGTGCGTCACCCGATTCTTCTTCAGAAATTCTTCCATTTCCGCAGAAACAAAGGACGGGCCGTTATCCGTGACCACCCTTTCGGGAATGCCGAAAGTTGCGAACAGGTTTCGCAGTTCCTCGATCAGTGTCGGCGACTGTATGTTCCGCATGGTGCGCACTTCGAGCCACTTGCTGTATGCGTCGACTACAATTAGGAGCATCCTTCCCTCCATAGGCCCAGCGAAATCCGCGTGGATTGTGTGCCATGGTGTTGTCGCACGTTTCCACTCGGGAGCTGGTGCTTTAGTTGGAGTTTTCTGGTGCTGGCAGCAAGTTGCACAACTCTTGACCACCCGCTCTACGTCGTTGTCGACACCGGGCCACCAAAAATAGCCTCGAGCGCACGCCTTCATAGCTACCACGCCCCTGTGACCTACATGTGCTAAGTCGAGCACGTCTTTCCTTGCTTTCTCTGGAACGACCAGTCTGGCACCACGGATAACGCAGCCTTCCTGTAGCGAAAGCTTGTGTCCAAGCTTTGTGAACGCCGAAAATTCCTGCTTGGGCAACCGGCGTAGCTCTCCGTTTGAGACGGCTGTCATCACGCGGGATAACAGTGGGTCATTCCGGGTCAGCTCAGCCAGTTGACGCGGTGACAGCTCGAAACGTGGCGCGGATACAAGCATAAGCACATCTCCCGGGGAGCATGGCTCATCTACCTGCGCGGGCAGTGGCAGCCTGCTGAGTGCGTCAGCATTTTGGTGCAGGCGTCCAGGCCTGTACACCAAGTCGTAGTCGTATGTGGCCAATTTCAGACACCATCGAGTCATCCTCGGTGACAATATCTGAGGGATTTGCTTCTTTTCCTCCATGATGCCTAGGAGCGGTTGGTGATCCGTTAATACGGTCACGTGCCGGCCAGCGACATATTGGTGAAAGTGGCTGACGCCATAAACTACCGCAAGGCCCTCTTTATCGAGCTGCGAGTAGTTTTTCTCAGCGGTTCCCAAAGTTCGTGACGCGAATGCAATGGGAGCCTCTCGGCCGAACGCATCCTTTTGAGCGAGAACTGCGCCGATGCCGTATCGCGACGCATCCACGGACAGAATGAGAGGCCTTTTTTCGTCATAATGCGCAAGGACCGTCGAAGACCTAATCATCTTCTTAAGCATCTCGAACGCATCCTGGTGTTTTTTCTCCCACTTCCAGGGCGTGTTCTTCTCGAGAAGCCCATACAACTCTGCAGCTACCGTCGCTCTGTTCTCCAAAAAACGATCGTAAAAGGCGAGAAGCCCTAAGAAAGCCTGCAGAGATGTCTTGTCAGTCGGTTTTGGCGCCTCGAGGATCGCCTTTACCTTTTCTTCGGTCGTATGGACACCCTGAGCATCGATTTTATGACCGAGAAATTGGACTGAGCTGATGCCGAAGCGGCACTTCTCCTGCTTGAGTCGCAGACCTTTGTCGCTTAGCCTCGACAGGACTTCCTCTAGACGTTGCGCATGCTCTTTAACGTCCTTCCCGCTGACAATAATGTCGTCAAGGTAGACACTCACCCCCTGAATTCCGGCCAGTGTCGTCTCCATCATCCGCTGGAAGATTGCTGGTGCAGCGGATACTCCAAAAGGGAGGCGATTCACCTTGAACAGTCCTTTGGTGGTGTTGACGGTGAGCAATGCGGCTGTCTCGTCGTCCACTCTTAGCTGCTGATAGGCCTGGTACAGGTCTAACGTCGAAAATGTCGTTCCACCGCTCAACTTTGCGAACACCTCCGCAGTTGTCGGCAGTGGGTATGCCGTCTTCTTGACCACCGCGTTAACTGTGCTCCTGTAATCTGCACAAACGCGAAATGTTCCATCCTTTTTGCGCACCCACACCAAGGGTGTGGCCATTTCGGCGTGTTGCGTCGGCTCCAGGATGCCTTGTTTTTGCAGGCGGTCGAGCTCTTCCTCCATAGGGCTGACGCGCTGGAGTTTTGAGTACTGTGGCGGAGCCTGGTGGCGTGCGCCGAAGTTGCTTGGGTAGTCAAAAATGGACGCCGACCGGCGAGTTACGCAGGTCTCAGTTGCTTTAAGCGTTTTACTTAATTTTGCGCCTAGTTTTCAGGCTCAAAAAGCGCTTAAAACGTACGCAGGAACTTGTCCGCTATGCCTGCAGAGTCTGACATGTTTGACGAGCGATCCCTGCTTCAACAAACCGTGCCGAAAGGTGGTCTGGGCGACGGCTTTGAGCAGCGCGCGGTCCCGAAGCGCGGTCGCCGCCGTTATTGTTGCGTGGTTAATTGCCTCGAACATGGGGGTAAGGATCCTAATGTGCGGTTTTACTGGTTCCCCTGAAAGCCGTACGAAGTGGAGCGACGGAACCGCTGGATACGTGCCGTCCGACGCGTGAAGTGAGTACGCGAGCAAAACGTGGTTTGCAACGTAACGTGCTGATTACTTTTCGTACGCGCGTGCACGCCTTTTTATATGTATATATTCCCTGTGTGCAGTCCAGACGGCACGCCGTGGCTGCCGACGGCGATCACGAGGATAGCCGGCATTTCGTGCGAAACGAGAAAAACGATGCCATGAGTCACCCTGCGTATGTGCCTACGATTTTTCCGGCAGCTTACAGCCGGCTGCTTCCAGCGGCCGGCTGTAAGCATTGCGCGCCGTCGCTTCTCGACCGCCACCGCACGCTGACAGAATTTGACGAATTCCCTAGAAGCAAATGTTGAAAATTACGACCGTGCATGGGGAAAAAGTGTGTTTGCGACTGAATGCGGCAGAAAACGGCACACGACGCGAATGCGCTCATTCGGGCCGCCGACGGCTAGCCTTCGTCACTGGACCTTTCTTGATTCCGTTTCGTCGTGTAATGCAAATCATGTCGGCTTTCTTAACAGCAATCTTTTCGTTTATGCACTGTCGTTAATCGCGCGAGCATGCCTCGTAAAACTTAACTCGAGTTCAACGTCGTATGAGATTCGCTGCACTTGCGAGTTGCAGCGCGCCGAAATGGTTCCTTCAATCTCCTGCACGTCGTAAACATACTTGACGATGACGAGCTTCTTGCGGTTACGCAGATTGCTTGACCTGAAGAACTCAGCCACGCCAGAAACTGGCCGAGATCCAAAGCGCAGCACAACCGACAGCGGCGGCTCCATTGCGCATCTGAGCTTAGTGCTGCATGCGGCCGCCAGTCTGACTACTCGAAACCAAAGAACTTGTCGTAGGGGGCGCTTTTTAGCACCGTTTTCGCAGCGCCGCCTGGGCAGCCAGTCAGGCCTATAGGCTCTTGGTAAGCTAGGGGCACTGGACGTGCTTTGCAAAACTTGGGTGTGGCACCTTCTTCCAAGTCCAAGTGAACCAATGGACCCACGTAGCCGTCGATACCTTCCTTAAATACATCAGGATGGCGTGCGAGAACCTCCTGAATCTCTTTACTTGGTTCGGCGACCTGGTTTATTCCGTGAACACGGATGTTCAGTGCTGAAAACCAGTCACGTCCGAGCAGGTTGCACCCAGTCCCTTTCATTATCAGCAGGGGCAGCACGTAGTCCTTTGATTTGAAACGCACACGAACTTGTGCCGAACCGACGGTGTCAAGTTCTTCCCCTGACCAGGTGCGTAAGTCTAGGGGTTCTCTCGAAAGCTTTGGGGCGTTCGCTGGCCACGTTAGGTGGTAGGTAGCCTCACTGATGAGAGAACATGCGGCGCCCGTGTCCACTTCGAATTTCAGGGGCCTTCCCTCGACTTTCACGTCAACGAGGAATTTAGGGCAGGGTTGTCGCCCACTCACGGCATGTAGGTCGTAGCACCTATCGGTGTCTTCGAGGTCGTAGCACACAGGTTGGGCGTTAACCATGTGAGTTCCTTGCCGGGCGTTGAGGTTGCCTTCTTTGTTTTTCTTCTTTTTGGAGATGCAGGCGTTCTCGATGTGACCCTTTTTGGAACAAAAACGGCATTGCGCTGTCCTGAATTTGCAGGTGTCAGCCTCGTGCCAGCCGTCGCATCGGTAGCAGCGCCGTTGCTGAGCCGAATGTTTGCTTTCCTTTTTAGACTGCGAAGTCTTGTGCACCTCCGCGGAGCTCGTCGCTCCCTTAAGTCCTCGTTGCTGCTTCGACGCACTTTCGGACGACAGTGCCAAGTCCAACGCGCGTTGAAAAGTCAAGTCTTTCTCCGCGAACAGTCGCTGCTGCAGATGCTCGTCGCGGATGCCGCACACGAACCTGTCGCGAAGCATCACATCTTGGGGCAGCATGGTGGGGTTCGCCAGAACGGCTGCGTGGCCTTCTGCCGGTGGCGTCGATGTAGCAGACGTTGTCGCTGGCACTCCGAAGTTACAGTCAGCTGACAAGCTTCTGAGGGCTGCAACGTAGTTGCTGATCGACTCTTCCGGCCGCTGGTCGCGTCGCTGGAAGACGTACCGGCTGTACAACTCAGACGGTCGTGGATCGAAGTGTTTCTGCAGAAGGGCAACTATGTCGGTATAGCCCACCTCTCCAGGCGTCTTCGGTGCGACCAGAGCGCAGGCAGTCTCAAAGGTGTCGGCTCCGCATAGCGTCAGGAGGAGCGCGCGCTTCTTTTGTTCGTCGCAGACGTCGTTCGCCACGAAGTAGAAGGTCAGGCGCTGCATCCAGGATGACCAGTTCTTGCCGCTAAAAGGCTCGATGGCGGCCTGCATTCCTCCAGTAGCCGTGGGCGGAACCTAGAGAGCTGCGCACTTATAAAATTCCACTTCTCGTCGCCAGTGTTATGTTGGGGGTTCGGAGCCCCGCAGCATAGGAACCACACGAGACAGCGGCTAGCAGGAGACTGTTTTATTGCTTTCTTTTAGAAGCGGACGAGAGGAGGCAGGGAAGTTACAGCGAGGGCAGAAGAGTAACACGATATGCAGGAGCTGGGGACGAGAGTCTGAGGAAGGCGCCATGCGCGTGAGCGCGTCGGGCAGCACCGGCAAGCGAGGCACAACCTCTGGAGTGGCCGTGTGTCGGTTGATGTGCGCGTACACGACAGAAAGCTTTTTTGGAATGGCGCCAAAAGCGAAAACGAACAGGGTAAGAGAGTAATCCTTATTCATGATAAACTGCAAATTGATGATAATCTGTATTATTGGGATGAAAGCATGAACAGCGAAATAAAAGTGCCGAACCAGGCCCCGGAGAAGGAGTGCCAGTTTGTGCGCTCGTATAGCGGTTGCCGGACATTTTAAGATCTGGCGGAACGAAGTGAGGTTGATGGTGATGATCGCATTTATTGCCTTACACGAGTTTTTACGAATTAAGAAATTCGATTGAACTCTAAAGAACTCTGCTTCAGTTTGTTTGTCTTTTTTATTTCTTTGTGAACTTTAAGTTGGGCGAAGTGCGGGAAATGGTTGACTTGCGTTCTTAGCGCTAGCCTCCGCTCACCCTTGCTACTCACTCGCCCCGCCACGGTGGTCTAGTCGTTATGGTGCTCGGCTGCTGACCCGAAGGTCGCAGGATCGAATCCCGGCCGCGGCGGCTGCATTTTCGATGGAGGCGAAAATGTTTGAGGCACGTGAGCTTAGATTTAGGTGCACGTTAAAGTACCCCAGGTGGTCGAAATTTCCGGAGCCCTCTATTACGGCGTCTCTCATAATCATGTCGTTGTTTTGGGATGTTAAAACCCAGATATTATTATTATTATTACCCTTGCCACTCGCTCAGCGATATTGCAAGTCGAATCGCGCTCGGTTGTCTCGCTCGCTTGCTGTGGCAAATATAAATACGGGAAATATAAGCCATTTCATGAAGCTTGCAGCGAACGGAAGCCGCTATAAGCCACTGTTGCGTGACAGCCGCTTCGCGGACTCTCCGTTCAAGATATATCGGTATTGCCGCCCGAGACACCCGAGATGCCTTCACGCCGTTTCCGCGCACCCCGCGAGCCTGAGACCGCCGCGTCGGTCGTTAAACTGATAGTGAACAGACCGCGGCTCTTCCCTCGAACGGTTACGGGGGGGCGAGAGGTGTTTGCCTGTCATCGCGCCCCTTGCTTTGGAACCAAGCGTCGATGTGTTCGACCTTCGACCCCAGGAGCTGGCGCCTGGAAGCCGCGGCCGGGTCACGGTCACGTGATCGTCGTGGAAGGGAGAGAGCGTCGACGAGGCGACGGGGAGTCCACCTCCGGCAGCCAAGGAGACAAGCTGCTCGGAAAACCGCTCGTATACTCAATCGGGCCTGGGGCCCTTTGTTTTCTGGTCGCGTAGTTTATTAAAGACCCTTCAATAACCATCCCCGAGTCCGCAGTCTCCTACATCCCCAACAAACTGGTTGGCAGCGGCGGGATGAGAAGAAGGCTGGCGGACACCTGCTGAAGGGAAGGAACTTCGACGATCCGGGATCATCGGGTTCCACTACGCAGACGAGGCAAGCGGCGAAGGCTCCACAACGAGCAAGTCGTCGATCTGGGATCGGCAGATGAGGCAACGTCTCCGGGAGACAAGGCCATCGCACGCTCGTGGTATCGGTGAGTGCTTGAGCGACCACTGTTTGCCAGACGATTAGAACCGGGTTCAATCGGGCATATTAATTTTCGTTTGCCACCACAGGGTGTGTGGTTATTTCGAAAGTTGGTGTAGTCGGCTCTTGCTTACCATGGATATAAGGAAGCCAACAAAAGATGAATTGCTGCTTCTGGCGGAAGAGCTCGGTGTGGAAGTGAGTCAGAAAATGAGGAAACCCGAGATCCGCTGCGGAATTCAGGAAGTTGATTTCGAAGAGGACGAAATCGCAGAGGCATGGGAAAAGATATGCCGCATTGAGAAAGAACGGGCAGAAGCTAGAGAAAGAAAAGAACAGAGGGAACAAAGGCAAGCTGAGTTAGAGCTTGAGAGAGAACAGAGGAAAAGTGAGCTTGAACTCGAAAGGATAAGGCTCGAGCAAGCGAGATTGGCGTCGGGAGCGAGTGTGGCAGCCGCTTCGTCCGACCATGTAAAGATGACTAGTTTGCTTCAGCCGTTCAGTGTGGGGAATGACATCGGTCTTTACCTTGTGAATTTCGAACGCATGTGCGAGAGACATTCATTCACCCGCGACACTTGGCCACAAAGGTTGCTTGCGTTGCTTCCGGGGGAGGCGTCACAAGTTGTTGCTCGTCTTAGCGCTGGTGAAGCAGGCGACTATGATTTGGTGAAGTCAAGCCTGCTCTCCAAGTATAAACTCTCCACCGAAGAGTTTAGGAGAAGGTTTAGAACAGGGAGAAAAAAAGCGAATGAAAGCTTTGTTGAATTTGCTTGCAGCCTTACTGATAACTTGGTCGAATGGATAAAGGGCTCTAGTGCAGAGGGCGACTTCGGCAAGCTTCAGAATTTAATCGGTCTCGAGCAGTTCTATGAGTGCTTGCCGGACCACATACGCCTTTGGGTGAGAGACAGACAAGTCGGCGTCTGTGTGAAGAAGGCAGGGCAACTTGCGGATGAGTATGTGGCGAGTCGTGGCTTCAAAGAGACTAACCTAAGCAGTCAGGGCTATCGAAAGGCTCACCCTGGGCAGCAGCCTTATTATAAAGGACCGCGAGATATGCGGGAAAGAGAGGGCAAAGGGCAGCTAAATTCATCGCAACCCACTGCTAGCGTGAACAAAGAACAGGAAGTCCGAGGAAAGGGGCCAGAGAGTCAGTCAGAGGAATTGGAAAAGAGACGGCCAACCATTTGTTACATTTGCAAAGAAGCGGGTCATTTTGCCAGGAATTGCCGAAAAGAAAAGCGTGTATTCGCGACCATAATAAGCAGTGATCCCAGTAACATCATCATCATCATCATCATCATCAGCCTGTCTACGCCCACTGCAGGGCAAAGGCCTCTCCCATGTTCCGCCAATCAACCCGGTCCTGTGCTTTCTGTTGCCACGTTATACCTGCAAACTTCTTAATCTCATCTACCCACCTAATTTTCTGTCTTCCCCTCACGCGTTTGCCCTCTCTTGGAATCCAGTCAGTTACCCTTAATGACCACCGGTTATCCTGCCGACGTGCTACGTGGCCGGCCCATATCCATTTCTTCTTCTTAATTTCAACTATGATATCCTTAACCCCCGTTTGTTCCCTGACCCACTCTGCTCTCTTCCTGTCTCTTAAGGTTACACCTATCATTTTCCTTTCCATCGCTCTCTGCGTCGTCCTCAATTTAAGTTGAACCCTCTTTGTAAGTCTCCAGGTTTCTGCTCCGTAGGTAAGTACCGGTAAGATGCAGCTGTTATATACCTTCCTCTTGAGAGATAGTGGTAGACTACTATTCATGATTTGATAATGCTTGCCGAATGAGCCCCATCCCATCCTTATTCTTCTAGTTATTTCACTCTCATGGTTCGGCTCCGCGGTTACTAGCTGTCCTAAGTAGACGTACTCCTTTACAACTTCCAGCGTCTCGCCACCTATCGCGAAGCGCTGTTCTCTGCCAAGATTGTTCCACATTACTTTAGTTTTATGCATATTAATTTTCAGACCTACTCTTCTACTTTCCGTATCCAGTTCAGTAATCATGAGCTGTAATTCGTCTCCCGCGTTACTCATCAATGCAATGTCATCAGCGAAGCGCAGGTTACTGAGATACTCTCCATTAACTCTTATCCCTAATTCTTCCCAATCTAGGGCCCTGAAAACCTCCTGTAAACACGCGGTGAATAGCATTGGAGAGATCGTGTCTCCCTGCCGTACGCCCTTCTTTATTGGGATTCTGTCGCTTTCTTTATGAAGGACTATAGTGGCTGTGGATGCGCTGTAGATTTCTTCCATTATGTTTATATAGGCTTCGTCGATGCCCTGATTCCGCAGTGCTTGCATGACTGCTGATGTCTCCACCGAATCAAATGCCTTCTCGTAATCTATGAAGGCTATGTATAGGGGTTGGTTGTATTCCGCGCATTTCTCTATCACCTGATTGATAGTATGAATATGGTCTATTGTTGAGAAGCCTGTACGAAATCCTGCCTGGTCCCTTGGTTGATTAAACTCTAATGTCGTATTAATTCTGTTAGCAATTACTTTTGTGAATAGCTTGTAGACAACGGACAGTAAGCTGATGGGCCTGTAATTTTTCAGGTCCTTGACGTCCCCTTTCTTATGGATCAAGATGATGTTGGCATTCTTCCAAGATTCTGGTATCCTCCCTGTCGAGAGACACTTCGTGTACAGGGTGGCCAGTTTCTCTAACATAATCTCTCCACCGTCTTTCAACAAGTCTGATGTTACCTGATCCTCACCAGCGGCTTTGCCTCTTTGCATTCCCTTTAGGGCTTTCTTTACTTCTCCTGTTAATACTGGTGGGATGTCAGATTCCTCTGGGATATTACTGCTTCTTACGTTATCATCCTGACTGTCTCGGCTGCTGTACAGATCTCTGTAGAACTCTTCCGCTATCTCAACTATTCTATCCATATTGGTTGTGACCTTGCCATCCTTGTCCCTTAACGCATACATCTGATTTTTGCCTATGCACAGTTTTGTCTTCGTAGCTTTGAGGCTTCTTCCGTTCTTTAGAGCATGCTCAATTCTCTCCATATTATACTTTCTTATGTCGGCTACTTTACGCCTATTGATCAACTTCGAAAGCTCCGCCAGCTCTATTTTGTCTGTTGCATTTGAGGCTTTCATAGCTTGACGTTTCTTAATGAGGTTTTTCGTCTCTTCGGATAGCTTACCAGTGTCCTGTCTAACGACTGTACCCCCGACTTCCACTGCACACTCCTTAATGATACTAATCAGATTATCATTCATTGCGTCAACGCTAAGGTCGGTTTCCTCGGTTAAAGCCGCGTACCTATTCTGAAGTGAAACTCTGAATTCCTGTACTTTCCCTCGCAGAGCTAGTTCATTAATCGGCTTCTTGCGTATCAGTTTCTGCCGTTCCTTCCTCACGTCTAGTTGAATTCTAGATCTTACCATTCTATGGTCACTGCATCGGATCTTGTTAACTACTTCTACATCCTGTATAATGCCCGGGTGGTCGCACATTATGAAGTCTATTTCATTTTTAGTTTCGCCATTAGGACTCCTCCACGTCCACTTACGATCCCAGTAACAACGAGCTACTAAAACCGTACACCAAAGATCTAGTTGTAAATGGCCAGAAGTGTAGAGTACTTAGGGACTCAGCGGCCACCATGGACGTGGTCCACCCAAAGTACGTATCAAGCAAGGACTATCTTTCTGAATGCGCTTGGATACGTCAAGCAGTCAGTGAGGACTCTGTGTGCCTGCCAATGGCAAAAGTTCACATTGAGGGGCCATTCGGTACTTTAGAAACTGTGGCAGCGGTATCAAAAGCGTTGCCCGAGGGGTATCCATACCTTTTTTCAAATAAATCCGAGTCGCTTTTGAATGAGCAGGGAAAAAAGTTTGCTGACGTGGATGCACAGGTGCTTGCGCTGACGCGATCGAAAGCCAGACAGCTTTCCGTGCAGTTGCGTTATTCAGACGGGAAAGAGGAACCTGAGCTGGAAGAACCAGTAATTGGGGGAAACGTAGCGGAGCAGACGGAGGTCAAGGTACCTGTGAGTGCCGGAAAAGATCAAATTGATGCAGAAGCGGAGCGCCCGCAGAAAGGCGCTGGGCGTAAAAGACTCACCGAAACCGAGGACGGAGGCTCCTTGGTAAGACCAACTGCGTCTTCTCTACATAAACTACTGAATGTTGGTCGGGATACACTAAGGGCGGCACAGAAAAACGACCCTACGCTTAAGGTCGTGTGCAGTAGCCTAGGCGAAGGCGTCTCATCGAGTAACATTAAGTTCAGGGAAAGGGATGGTATCCTTTATCGACATTACAAAGACAAACGAGGCAGAAGCTTTGATCAGATAGTAATTCCAGCCGATTATCGGAAGGATCTGCTGAGTCTTTGCCACGATCACCCGTGGGCAGGGCACCTCGGAGTGAACAAAACTAAAAAGAGGCTACTCCAGGAATTCTACTGGCCAGGTTGTTTTAGAGATGCACAGGAGTTCGTACGAACATGTCAGACGTGTCAGAAGGTGGGTAAATCCAACGACAAAAGGAAGGCCCCAATGGTGAAGGTGCCTATAATTTCATAACCGTTCTCAAGGGTTGTTATTGATATTGTTGGACCCCTACCTAAGACCAAGGCTGGTTACAAGTACATATTGACTATGTTGTGTCCAGCAACAAAATTCCCTGAAGCCATACCGCTAAGAGAGGCTACTTCAGTGCAGGTAGTAGATGCCCTATTGACAGTGTTTTCTCGCCTTGGTTTCCCAGCGGAGATACAATCAGACCAAGGGACGACTTTCACGAGTGCCCTTACGACCACATTTCTTGAGAAATGCGGAATCAAAATTTTACACAGCTCCGTGTATCACCCACAAAGCAACAGTGTTGAAAGATGGCACGCTGTGCTTAAGAAAGTGCTGAGAGCGTTGTGCCATGAGCGAAAAGTAGACTGGGACTGTTGTCTTCCAGGCGCGCTTTTCGCTTTGCGCACTGTGCCGCACGAAGGGACTGGGTTTGCTCCTGCAGAACTCGTGTATGGAAGAAACCTTAGGGGCCCATTGCAGCTAGTTCGGGAACTTTGGGAAGACAAACGGGTTGATAAGAGTGTGGTAGAATATGTGGTTGAACTAATGGGAAGATTAAATGAGACTCGACAAATTGTAAAGGCTAAATTGGAGGAAGCCCAGAAAGCGGCGAATTGCTACTACGATAAGAATGCGAGAAAGAGGACATTCAAAGTTGGCGACAAGGTGATGATATTGCGCCCGAGTAGGCAGAACAAGCTCGAGGTCCTCTGGGACGGACCGGCTGAGATAATAGAATGCGTGTCTGAGGTAAATTACTTGGTAAGGTTACCCGGACGGAGACAGGAAGAGCGAGTTTATGATGTGAACTTGTTAAAGCCATACTTTGAAAGGAGGGAGATGGTGAGCATTGCCTTGAATCACTCTCAGGACGTTACTACGGAGGTGCCTTCCTTTCTCTGCGAAATGGCTCCGACTGTAGAACAAATCATCGCGCACTCTGTGGATAAGAGTGAGCTGAACAATGAACAAATTGAGGATTTAAGGAGAGTCATAGAGGACTCCCTCGAATGCTTCACGGAGAAGCTGGGACGGACACACTTGGTGACACACGACATTGAACTAACATCAGAAGTTCCATTTACATCTAAAGCCTATCGCATGTCACCAAGGAATCAAGAGATTATGAAAAGTGAGATCAGCCGCATGCTTGAACTAGGAGTGATCAAGCCAGGAAGCAGCGATTACTGCTCTCCGTTGATGTTGGTAGAAGTACCGGGAAAGGATGCACGACCTTGTGTGGATTAAGAAAGTTAAATGCGATCACTAAGGACGAAGTTTACCCTTTGCCGAACATTGAAGAAAGAGTGGAGCTGGTTAGCAAGGCAAGGTTTATATCTACTTTTGATTTAGTGAGAGGCTACTGGCAAGTACCTTTAACCGAAAGAGCCAGTCGCTATGCGGCTTTTATAACGCCTTTCGGTACTTTTCAACCTGTGACAATGAGTTTTGGCCTCAAGAACGCACCATTTTGCTTTTCAAGATTGATGGACCGGGTACTGGAGGGACTTAGTGAATTCGCATTGCCCTACCTGGACGATGTAGCTGTGTTTTCGAATGACTGGAGTTCCCACTTGGAACACGTGAGGGAAGTACTTGATATATTCAGAGCTGCAGGCTTGACAGTAAAGGCCGAGAAGTGCCAGTTGGGGCGAACCAGTGTCACTTACCTGGGTCACGAGATAGGACGCGGAAAGCGCGAGCCGATGAAAGCGAAGGTAGCAGCAATACTAAACTTTCCGAAGCCCGTGACGAAGAAAGATGTTCGATCATTTCTGGGAATGGCCGAATATTATCAACATTATATACCGAGCTACTCCAAACTCGTGAGTCCTCTAACGGATAGTTTGAGGAAGATGGAACCGGAAAAGGTCACTTGGACTAATGCAAAAGAGGATGCATTCTTGAAATTGAAGAACGCTCTATCTTTAGGACCAGTCTTGGCTTCACCTGATTTCAGTCGCCAATTCATTCTCCAGTGCGACGCTAGTAATCGTGGTCTTGGTGTCGTTCTTTCCCAGATAAACGAGCAGGGTGAGGAACACCCCGTGCTGTACCTCAGTCGGAAATTGACTCCGCGGGAAGAGGCTTACAGCACGTCGGAAAAAGAGTGCCTGTGTATTGTTTGGGCGATTCAAAAACTGCGCTGTTATCTCGAGGGGACCAAATTTGTGGTAGAGACTGATCATTGCCCCCTGTCATGGCTTAAAGAAATGTCTGCACAAAGCGGCCGGCTACTGAGATGGAGCCTTATTCTGCAAGAGTTCAACTTCGAAGTTAAATACAGAAAGGGAAGTGTGAACAAAAACGCAGATGGTTTGAGTCGAGGGTTCTAAGTGGCTTGAGGGCAATTCTGTGGAACGGCCACCTGTTTTTGGGTAACCTTGCACTATGGTATGTCTTCTTAGTCGAGAGCCGAATACACCAAAGAAAAATAAGAAGAAAAAAACGACCAAGAGGTCTCAGTAAACTGTCTGGCAGCCAGGTCGTTTGTGCGCTGCCGGTCCCGAGCGTTTGCGAATGTGTGTGTTGGTGCTCGTGCGTGTGTGTGAAGAGCAGTGTTTCTGCAACATACACTCGTGTTTCCTTCTTTCGACCCTGCATCGGCGGAAGCAGCTTCGACGAAGGACTTCATCGGGGGGAGGAGTTTGTTGCGTGACAGCCGCTTCGCGGACTCTCCGTTCAAGATATATCGGTATTGCCGCCCGAGACACCCGAGATGCCTTCACGCCGTTTCTGCGCACCCCGCGAGCCTGAGACCGCCGCGTCGGTCGTTAAACTGATAGTGAACAGACCGCGGCTCTTCCCTCGAACGGTTACGGGGGGGCGAGAGGTGTTTGCCTGTCATCGCGCCCCTTGCTTTGGAACCAAGCGTCGATGTGTTCGACCTTCGACCCCAGGAGCTGGCGCCTGGAAGCCGCGGCCGGGTCACGGTCACGTGATCGTCGTGGAAGGGAGAGAGCGTCGACGAGGCGACGGGGAGTCCACCTCCGGCAGCCAAGGAGACAAGCTGCTCGGAAAACCGCTTGTATACTCAATCGGGCCTGGGGCCCTTTGTATTCTGGTCGCGTAGTTTATTAAAGACCCTTCAATAACCATCCCCGAGTCCGCAGTCTCCTACATCCCCAACACCACGTCGAACAGGTCAACCAAGTATCAGACGAAGATGGCTAAATCGGGGCATCGCATGTTTCGCGCGGCACTGTGATGTTTTAACCTAGGATTTCAAGTTCCGAGACGGTTTTCTGGTTTTCTAGTGACAAAGGGTGAGCTCAAGTGTTTCGGTCCACTATTTGAGCAGGTATTTATTTTGCATGAGTACACGAGTAAACCGAATCCTCTGCAAGCCTGTCTGGAACTGATATAAGCGCAGTGTCGCCACACTAATTCGTCATGACGACAGGTGACATGCTGCCGGCGAAATACTTGTAATGGAAGGCTGGAGTACGTGTTAGTTGGGCTCATAGGTCGGCAAACTCACTCATGAGTGGACTCGCTCAGACTCACTCGGACTCAGATGGTCTCGTGGGTCTGAGTTCAGTGAGTCCTGGTGAGTAATAGTTTGGTGAGTTTGAGCCGAGTGAGTCCGGTCGAGGGAACTTTTAGTGAGTCTGAGTCCGAGTGAGTCCGGTTGAGGAAAATATCGGCGAGTCTGAGCGCGAGTGAGTCCTAAGCGCAAAGTATATTTTTTGAGTCAGTCTGAGTGAGCTCCACCTTTTATTGCCGACCTATGGTCCTATCTACTCATCTTCAGCGTTACTGTCGGCCTTATATTGGCTTACGTTTATACTCAAATCTATTCACACATACCTCGCAGCACTCACGTTCATGCACCACCTCAATATTTATTGGTCAGACACGTGTATAGGGAGGGGTGCCATGACCCCCCCCCCTCTTTCACGGAAAGGGGTGCCATGAAAACCCTCCCTCCTCTTTCACGGATTACTGATAACTCGTATTTGAAGGTGTACGACCAAAAGACGTATCGAAGAGCGCCGATTGTGTGAGATATTGTCATTAAAGGGCATTGGCACCAAGATAAAAGAAAGGTAGTGTTACGCTCACGGACTCATGAGTGGACTCACTCAGGCTCACTCAGACTCAAGTCAAGCCGGGAGTCTGAGTGAGTCCGGCTGAGTAGTATGTTGGTGAGTTTGAGTCCGAGTGAGTCCGGTTGAGAAAAAGTTTAGTGAGTCCGAGTCCGAGTGAATCCGGTTGATGAAAATTTTGGTGAGTCTGAGTCCGAGTGAGCCTTCAGAGCAGAATATATTTGTTGAGTGAGTCTGAGGGAGGTCCACCGTTTATTGCCGACCTATGGTCCTATCTACTCGCCTATGAGCATTACTATCAGCCTTTTTTGTCGACCTATGGTTGAGCTACACACTTTGTTCAAATTTTACATTTGGCGTGTAGTTCCAATGATATGAATTAATCATAGGCTCCTTCCTTTTCATGGAAACGCATCTAGCCAGACTGATTCTTTTGTGGGCCTTCACTTCTAATACTGTCATTGGAATTCATGTAGTGTACTCAACGTTTTGAGAAATCATTTATTTAACAGAGAATGTCGCTGGAGCCAACCTTTTGACATGTGGACTTTTCTTTGTCAAGACAATCCTGCTGCCTTGATAAAAAGAAGTCAACTTGTGGAAACATTGTCTTCAGCGACACTGAGCTCAGACCTTATAGTCAACAGGTTAAAAAATGCTTCAACGAGCCTCTGATCCCAGAAAAGGATGATTCTTTGAAATAGTGCAAAGAGCATGGAGCTGCATTTTACCCAGGTATCGCCAAAATTGCTTTGCGATACCTTCCCATTTCTGCTACTGAGGTGACCAGTGAGCGCATGTTTTCCACTGCAGGAAACACCGTAACATCACGGTGAGAGAGCCTGAAGACCGGTCATGTGAAACAGTTTGTGTTTCTGCGTGACAATCTGTAGTCGTTAGGTAGCAGTCGCTCACCGCGTTAGGTGCTCCATGACATGAGCAGATTTCATTTCTTTCTTCTTTCTTTCGATTTTCAATAAAATATTTTGGACGCGATATTCGATATTTTTGGGCGCTATTCGGCACTATTCGATTAGAATTCCATTCGAGATAAAATTTCACTATTCGCACACCCCTACTATATTCAGCTTCAGTTCTTTCACTTCTTCTCCTCGCTGTAAACATGCATCCTGTAATTCCTGTCTCATCGCATGCTTGTTCTCTATTAGTGCCTCTACAGCGTACCGGAAGTCGTCAGATGTGCAGCCTCCGTACTTAGCTTTAACTTCTCAACGTTGCCTTTGCAAGACTGTCGGCGAAGTAATGAAAATTACACGCAGCTTCCCCTATGCACATCTCTCTCTGCGCACAGCGTTGTCGGTTACCTTAGCGGAGCACCCCTCCACCAGCTCGTTCCCAGAGCAACTTGACCACCGTAAAAGCGGCGCCGGTGATATTACGGCTCTCCTTTGAAGTTTGCCGCTCGCGCAACCATCATTCCTTTCAGCACGCACCGCGTCTCGTACGTAACGCTGCATTGTCTGCAGAGCCATCACGTAAACGAACATGCTTTTAGTTTGTGCATGCTTTGTTCGACAGAAACTAGCGTGACTCGTGGCATTTCCTCCGCAGCGATCTTCACCGCTAGGTATGCGGCAAATGGGTAACTATAAATACGCGCCTTCGCACGCATGTTCTGAACTCGTCTTCCGAAACCGTACGTCTTTTTTTCCTTGGACATTTCTGCGGTTCCGCATTAAATTGTTTCACGTACAGAGATA
>NC_051176.1:47876514-47902911 GCF_013339695.2 Rhipicephalus sanguineus
ATGTCGCTGCTATATGAATTATTGGGTGTATTGCCTCCTCAGACTTATAACTTGTCAAGACTGATATGGTTTCTGTTTTGTAGATCGCACGTGGTCGCAGAGTAAGGACTCGCCTCTTACTTACAATTGAATTATTTTACAGCGAAAGCTGTTATGAGATCATTTCACCGGCCGTTTTTGGCGCCGTAGTTGTCCGCCGCCGCCGCCGCCGCCGCCGCGCCGCCGCCGGTGTCCGTAACCAGTATCGCTCGAAAAAAAAAAAAAAACGAAATAAGAAAAAATTCCAGGATGGAACGAGGTTCGAACCTGGGCCCATTGCGTGGGAGCCCAGTATTCAACCTCTGAGCCATGCCGGTGCTTGAAACTGCTTTGCAAAAAGGTCCTATACAGGCTTCATGTCGGGAAGGAACCACATTAGCATATGCAATATAGCGTGGTAGAAGAGTAAAATAAGCACCAAACGTCGCACAACGCGAATTCTGTAACGAGGCGTCACACAATGCGAATTGCGCAATGAGTAGGTTGTTCAATGCTTCGAGCCCATTAGAAAGGGCTCTGCCATAATTCTTCATCTTCATCAGGCACAGCATCAACAAAGTGCGCATAACGCCTTACATGCGTTTAGCAGGTACCAACGCTGTCCGCAGAATGACGAAAATGGCGCAGTGCCTGCTGCCCTACTTCTCAAAATTACAATGATTTATAGCGTAGTCGGTTCCTCGCAAGTGCACTTGTATTGGTTGCCAAGGAAGCCCATAAGCGCATGATCCACTTCCTCGGGGTCTCAGTGAAATTACATTGATTTATAGCGTAGTGGGTTTCTCGCAAGTGCACTTGTATTGGTTGCCAAGGAAGCCCATAAGCGCATGATCCATTTCCTCGGGGTCTCAGTAATGTTCTTCGCCCACCCTCCCCCTCCGTCTCTCTTCCACGTCAACGTATGTTATACAGCATGACGGGAGAGGGAAATAGCGACCGGGCGTCACCGAATGCAAATTACATAACTGGTGGGCAGTTTAAAGATTCCAACCCATTACAAAGGGCTGAGCCATAATTCTTCATCGTCATCAGTCGTCGCGTCAACAAAGTGCACATAATGCCTTACAGACGTGTAGCTGGTGCCTC
Organism: Rhipicephalus sanguineus; assembly: GCF_013339695.2. NCBI lineage: Eukaryota > Metazoa > Arthropoda > Arachnida > Ixodida > Ixodidae > Rhipicephalus > Rhipicephalus sanguineus. The sequence goes on from NC_051176.1 coordinate 47,877,640, forward strand.
GCTCTCCGCAGAATGACGAATAATGGCTTAGTAGGTGCTTCCGAACTTCTTAAAAATTGTGATTTATGGCGTAGTGGGTACCTTTCTAGTGTACTTGTATTGTAGCCCCAAGAGAGCTTAACGGGCTCTAGAAACGCCGCTCTTCCAGCTTTCGCTGTGACTGTGCTGCGGTTTCAGCGCAGGCCTGGCGTTTTTATTTCCTGCGTGATTGTCGTGCCTAAGCCGCACTTCAAACTACAGTACTGCAGGAACCACTACATGTAATCAAGTTTCATGTTTATTCATGAACGAAATCTGTGTTGAAAAAAACATCTTGTCCTAGTGAGTATTGCTAACTGTGTGACATTTTGCCGCAGGTAAAGACAACACACACGCCGTCCTTGTGATGTTCGTGTCCTTCTTGGCGAAATTTCATACTGTAAGCGATATTAGTTTTACGTAATAGTGAATACAAAATTAGTACAACACAGGCAGCCCCAAAGTGAAAACTGGTGAGCTCCCGTACTTGAACGGAAAAAAAAAAGTTATACACCAATCAGTGCTTGCGGTAACTATACAGACAATTTGAAAATGTAAAGAACAGTGCAAAAAAGGAGAAAATGTAAAGCTGTTTATCGAGACAAAAATGCTAACTTCTGCAAGGAACCAGCAATGACAGGCAGCAATAAAAAGCACGGAAGCACACATTTTAACATATCATACAGAAAAAAAAGACGCAGGATACTCGAGCACTCAAAGTGACATTTTTTCGCCATATTCCGGGTCTTGTATGATGGCACATAAAGACGAAAACGGCAGGATAAGGAAATAAAAAAAAACATACACAGTTAGTTCTTTATGACTCGACCTACTCGCCATAAAAAAGCGCAAAACTTACAGTCGTAGCTCAATTTTCCGAAGCGAATGGAGATATTAAAAATAATTCAGTATTCGAAAGACTACTAAGTACCTTCCATTTAGTTCAGCAACGTGGCACCGGCGTATATATAAAGTAGCAAAGCGAATTGTCATACGACTAAACTTTCCAGCTCGCGTAGTGTGCGCTGAAATGGACTGGTGAGGCATTAGCAAATGAGGCCTATGAAGCTGGCGTTTAAATAGGCTCGTGGATTTCGTGCTTGGTTTGTAACAGAATATCACCGGAGTGTCCTTTAAAATGCTCTTTGAACCTGCGCACACGCTTCTCATCGTCATTTCGGCATTCAGGCGCGTCAATAGCTCATTTACGCTTGTTTCATCCCAAAGAGACGATATGTCGCATCGTGTAATCACTGCCCTCCGAGCTCATTATGTATATTGATGAAAGTGGACCGCACCGCTAAGTAACTATGCGGCACACATATGAAGTACTCGCGGTAGTGTTTCGCATAGTTGAATACTGCAGAAAAGAGATTGTTCTTTTCCTTTTATTCTACATACCAGCACATAATTTGCATTATCAGCACACGAGTTGCATATTTTGAGTAAATTTGAACCACGTGAGTAAAATAATTGCCAAAAACGCGCCCTTATATACCATGATGAAGATTAGAAAATATAAAGGTAGGAGTATATATTCTCGCGGGTTTAGACTGAGATTATCTTCCCTATTGCCATGTTTTAAAGAAAGATAAATCATATGGATGACTAGTTTTCTTTCCATTTCAGCACTTTTTGTAATACAATAAAAATATTCCCGGAAACATTGTGAAGAACAGTTTAAATGCCAATGTTTTAATTGCACTTAATCTTGGGGGCAGTATATAGGCACCACAGATTGTATAACAAGCAATTGTTTCGACATTGTGGGTCATTTCATTCAAGTGACGAGATGGTAAAGGTGCCACGGCTTGTTGGATTGTTGTATATATGGAAATAATACATTATTTCTGCAGTATATGGTTTTTTTTTTCATTTCCCTGAAATGTAATCATCCAGTGTCTGACCTAACTTCTCAGTTACCTACTACAGTCGTTTGTTTCCACCTTTACGCATAAAACCTCCTCGCCTATTTTATCTTCTGAGCGCAAACAGGGCGCAAACTGTTTGTTTGTTCCCTTAGCTTTGTGACTTCGACTTATTCACAGGTGTAAAAAGGTTTTCCAACCCGTGCGAAATATCCAGCCCTGTAACATCAACACTACTGTTTAATTACACAGCTGATCGAGAAAACAAGATACACAAATACTGTAAAGGCTATCTGACACGTTTGTTTTAAAAAATGACCGAGTAAATAAATGGAGCGAAACGCACATGTCTCATGATTTACATTAGTGTTGGACTGTCAAGAAAGGTAAACCGGGTCAACTGGAATGTAGCTATATTAGCAGTTGGCTAGACTGTCTTCGTGCTACTTGTGGGCTGCTTCTATGTATAGTTTGGAGATGCAAGCCCCTTTACTCGGTTTTGTCGCACGAAGATTTTAAGGCTAACGCCATCGATGTATACGTTTCAAGATCGTGGTACACAAAATATGGTAAATATGTAAAATATCGAAATATAGACAAGAGGAAGTAATTTTTGCAAAATTATGCTGTTGCGTTCCAAAATAAACTTTTATATGCATAGAGCTGTTCTGCATGCTTCCCCTCTTTGCTCGTTTTGCAACAAAGACGAAACAGTGGAACATTATTGTTTATCGCGCAACCGCTTCAATTTACTGAGGAAAACCACTCTCAAGCCTTGTTTAGTCGAATTAGAGTGGATTTCATTAGTTCTAATATTCTATCCTTGCGAGCTTCCTCATTAGGTCATTGTCACCGGGATGTCCGTTCCTCTGTAGAAAAATTCTTAATTGAATCAGGGCTGTTTTTGATCTCAAATTTCTAAATTAGCATTAATAATTTATTATAACTACTCTATGATTCATTATTCATACAACTCATATGTGACCACTTTTAGCTATAAATTATTCGTTTCTTGGCCAATCCCCCAGAGTGGGTGTCAGCCATTCATAAAGGCAATCATCATCATCATCTATTGATGCACAGGTCATCATGAGCGCCCAGAAGAACGAGGCGGGACCGTCAAGCTCGCATTCACCTGCTTATCCCCCGGAAGTCAAGGCGACGCCCAAGCAGTTCCGGGGTCATGTGAATAGTTCCACATCAGCAAAAGGCGACGGTCGTCCTAAACGTCCGAAGCCTCGCCGAATCTTGCACCCACAAGTGAACTTGGAGGCGCCGGAGGAGAAGCTTGCTCGTATTTTTGGCGATCTTGTACTAAGGGCTCAAAAAGTGCTCGAAACCAGTACCATTGAGGAGATAGACCCTGATCAGGTGGACCGGCTGATTCGCGACTTAAACTTCGTCAAACAAACGGTTCACGAGGACACGGAGGAACTCCGGCTGAGAAGAATGATGCTGAAACGTGAGGAGTTCCTTCAGGAGGAGCTAGCTAAATAGCGCAAGAAGGTGCACATGCTGGGAGAGCAGTGTTAGGCGTTACTAAAAAAAAGTAACTAAATACGTTGCTCTTTACACTAAAAAAAAAAGGAACGCGTTACCGCCCTACGTTACCTACAAAAAGTGTAACGCGTTATTGTTACCGTTACCGAAAAAAAGTTATGGACGTTACTGCCGCCGTTACTCCGCAATAATAAATATTATTCAATGTGTCTTTGCTGCAGGAACCCACAATAAGAAATTTTTAAATCTCACATTTATGGTTCACATAAAAGTTCTAACCCAAACAACAATTTTACCCAAAATGTCGATTTAACGAGAATTATTTGCACAGATATACCGGACCTTAGCAATGTTATAGTGGCTAAAGTTGCCTCTAGAATTACATGTGATGGCTTCTGACCCTGTGGCACATGGTGAAGCCACTTTTCTCAATGTGACATTGTACGCTGTATTATATTCAATCATCAACGCTCTCCACAAAGAAAGTATTACTTAACTCTCAACAAATATACAGTAATTCTGACGGCGTGCGTCTATTTGCACAATAGACGCGCAAATTTTGTGGTATTAAAGAAATGCTTTAGTGGCCTAGTTACGGAAAAATATTTCTGCATAAATATTATTTGTTCACTTTAACCTGTATAATTACCGCAACACATGCGAGCGTTTACGTGAAGGTGTTCAAGACCAGCCTCGCTCGCTCAGGAGTTCAATAACCAGAAACGTAGCTGCAAAACAGATAGAAATAAACAAAATTTATTTTCAAAACAAAGTTTGTAAGCACATTAGAGTTCCTTTCGCTCTACAAATTTTAAACAATGTTACTTTATTCTTTGTTGCGCATACATTACGTACACAAAATGTCTTCTTTGTAACGGTAATATTTGTGCTTTATATCGTCGTGAACTTTCGAGAACGACAGGTGTTGAAATTTTTCCTCCGTATGGAATATGTTCGATATTTTTTCCCCGTAAATTACGTAGCAAATAAAAAAATCAGAAAACGAAGTTCCTTCACGAGCTACAGGGCGGTATGTGCATAAAATATAAAATACTAAATAGAATCTCAAATATCAACTTTCGAATCCATGTAGATGTCTCGTGGAACCACCCGTTTGCGGTAACCACGGTTAAGAGACTAACTGCGGTTATATGTCTGCCGTGTAGCTACCTGTAGCCGTAGTTAGCCGTAACCATTGTTATCTTAACCGCGGTTGAAGCTGTTCATGTGGCCGCGATATTAATGGGCTTTGGCTGAAACAAAGGGACGCAAACCAAGGTAGCGAGTAAAAAAAAACGTTTTTTAATTTGCGTTACAAGAAAAAATCTGACCTTTCGCGTCCCACTCGCATTTTTTTACAGGATTTTCTTCCTGCCGTGGGGTCACGCTTATTCTGCATAATGTGCCGAATTCCGTCGAGGCACATTATGCTCAACGATCGGCAGCGCGCCGGTAGATCGGTTGACATTACCGGCTGACGCCTGGATGGGCCAGCATTCCACGAAAAGCCGCTTATAGTAAGTGGCCTCTAAGTCGACGACGCGGGAGTAGTAAATTTCGATGCAGTGGTCGTTCACCACGCTGTGCTCAGTGAGTGCACTACTCTGTCACTCGAACTTGCGGACGTCATTTTTATGTTTTGGCAGCCTCTCGGGAAGTTTTGTTTCCCCCAAGTACGAGGCGTCACGATCACACATGGTATGAAGTAAACCAGCCCTAGTGCTTCCTCGGGTGCTCTGTCTTTCGGGCGCGGAAAGGCGCAGCTTCCAGCTATCAACCTCCTACAAATCCACTTCCACGAAAACCATGTCCGTACAGTTTCTCATGGCGGATTCCGCTGCCTTTTTTTCAAGCATTGCGTGGCGATAAAGCGATTCCGCCCGCGCTTTCTTTGTCAATGCCCGGCAGGCCGACAGCAGTACGACGCTGCGACAAATGAATTCGTCAGGGCGAGTTGTGAGAAAGCGGCACCTGCAGGATGAAAAAGTAATCAGAAACGCGACACCTCACGTTACCGAAAAAATGTTAACGGAAGTACGTTACCCGTTACAGTTCCGAAATTGTAAAGAGTACGTTACTAAGTTGCCGAAAAAAGTAACGCGTTACCGGTAACGCCATTACTTGTAAGGCGTTACCGCCATCACTGTGGGAGAGGGACGCAGAGCCGACGGCCAGAATGCACGCACTCCGGCTTACACCGCTCCTCGGTCACGCCCTAGGGGACAATCCGGAGGCGTCTGTTTGCACCGCCAGATTCCGCGTCTAGTGGGCACTCCGAAATGGGAGAAAACGGCCAATCACTGCTGGATTTAAGTTCATTGATGACTCCACTAGTGGAAGAGCGCGACGGACATCCAACACCCGACAATGACAATGACTTACCGCTCCATGCTGGAGCCGTAACTCCATTATTCGGCGGGACGGATAGAAATTGGCTGGTTGAAAATCAGTTCAAGAAGAGGTCACCCGAGATGTTGAACATGGACGTCGTCACCACGCCCTCGCAAGAGACGTGCTCTGAGTCCCAGGACAGCCTCCATGGTCAATATTGTAGAGCGGAAACTGACTGAAAGCCATCAGGCAAAAATAAATGAAAGTTTGGCTGGTCTTCCTTCCTGTCTGCGCTATTTTTCGGTTCTCCCGTACTGTTATTTTTGCAGCTAAACGAAATGTAGACATATGTATGTATTATATTTACGCTCACATAAATAATTCTGCACCCGCGCTTTCTAAAAAAATGTTTTTTTTTTCTTTCGACAAATAGCCCTTAGGTATCTATCTATCGCATTACATAGCTAGGCCAGAGATCGCCTTTTCCCTAAGCTTCGCTTTTCTAGGCGCGGTGGAAGTATTGTCAGGTTTCGGCTGAACTTATGATTGCATAGTTTATTTTATTCAGTTTTAGAAGAGTACCGACAGAAAATCTAGAGAGTCAGCTAACTGGTGAGATCTATGTGTGTGGACACATGCGTATCAACTTCAAAATATAAAATGCCAGCATCGCCAAGAATACATTTAATATCAATTATGTTAATTTTAATCTGTATGCCGCTTAAATGAGGGAAACGAAGAACCTCGCGACATCGTCAGTGATTTGGTTTTAATCTAAAGAAGCCACAAGCACCAACGTCCTGAGATTGTGGTTGCTTCCTCGTTTCATGCTTGTGCTCTGTGCCACACTTGTCAACGTGGTGCTCGCATCGACTGGCTAGTTGACCAACCTGAGCGCATCCGAAGTAGAGCAGTCAGCTTTATAGTGGAAAATTATTCACGTTTCCATAGTTTCACGTTTCCTACCCCCCTTAGTAATAGCTCTGAATATGTCATTTTTAATTACCCGCATTAGAAACGCGAAGTCTAAATGGCGCTGTCCTCACACTTCCACATATCTAAATTCAGAAATCCGCCATGCTAACATTTGCGGATCAAACCATTTCATTGCATATTTTCACTTTTGCATCACACATGCAAAACAAACCATGTGCATGCGTACTACCCCCCATAGTAACCTGCTACCCCCGCTTTTTTTTCTTTTTTTTTCAATTAATGGACGAAACTTTCCAGAGACTGTAAATGTGTGTGATCGCGACTGATTTGTTATAAACTGATGCATATCTTCAACACATCCTTTCAGTGATCTTCCCGAGGACGTCTCGTTTGGAGCAGTTTTGCGAGCAGCAAAATGTTCAATTTGGAGCACTTTGAACAGGAAAAATTTCCATCTTGCAGCATTTTGGAGGAGGCGACATTGCATCTTGGAGCAATCTGGAGCAGCTAATTTCGCGTCCTGCAGTACACTGGAGAAGTAAGTTGCATTTTCATTCTGTAAAGAGGTTTATTGGGCGAGCCGAACGAACGGGTGGTAGCTCGGAAAAGTACGCAGGTAGAACAAGATGGTGGTGTTCCAACGCCGATCTCGTGCCTATCTCTCGCGATGATGATAGCTGAGCCCGTGTCTTCAACGTCTTCCTTTCTTCATTATAATTTCCCCCGTCGAGAAAGATGAAGCCACCTTGGCGATCTAACAGGTGGGAACAAGCGGGTCGAAGTACGGCTTGAGGCGTTCTACGTGAACGATATCACGTCCACGCCGACGACGGTCGCTGGGCGGCGTAAGAGGTTCAATGGCGTAGTTGACGGGTGAAGTACGCTCGACCACGCGGTAGGGACCATGATAATTTGAGAGTAGTTTGGGAGACAAACCAGGAGCGGACGGCGGTACATGCAGCCACACAAGTGCTCCAGGAGCGAACGTTGCGGCAGGAGGATGATTGTCATCGCGGGTCTCTTTCTGGCGCTGTTGGTCGGCCGTAGTAAACTGTTTGGCTAGTCTGCGGCACTCTTCAGCGTAACGGGCGGCGTCCGACACGGGTGTGCACTCGGAGGCGTCTGGTGAGTATGGCAGCAAAGTGTCGATAGTGTGTGACGGCTGGCGACCGTACAGAAAGAAGAATGGGGAAAACCCAGTTGTGACTTGCGTAGCGGTGTTATACGCGTATGTCGCAAATGGAAGAACGAGGTCCCAGTTTGTTTGATCAGATGCAACATGCGTCGCAAGCATGTCACCCAGAGTCCGATTAAACCGCTCAGTCAAACCATTTGTCTGAGGGTGGTAGGCTGTACTCGTCCGGTGTACAATGTGGCACTGGTGGAGAAGTGCTGGATTACATCGGAGAGAAATACCCGCCCACGGTCACTCAGGAGTTCGCGAGGAGGACCGTGGCGAAGCACAAATCGATTGAGAATAAAAGATGCGACGTCCTGTGCTGTCGCTGTGGGAAGAGCAGCGGTTTCGGCGTACCGTGTAAGGTGGTCCACGGCAACGATAGCCCATCGGTTGCCTGCCATTGTCAATGGCAATGGTCCATAAAGGTCAATTCCAACGCGGTCAAATGGACGGTCTGGGCACGGAAGTGGCTGTAATGAACCTGCTGCAGGATGTGGTGGTTTTTTTCCGCCGCTGACACTCGTGGCAGCCGCGAACGAACTGGCGGACGAAGCTGAACATTCCGCGCCAGTAGTACCTTTTCCGTAGACGTTCGTAGGTCTTGAAGACGCCGGCCGTGAGCACATTGCGGGTCGGAATGAAAGGACGCGCACATTGTAGAGCGCAGCGTTCGGGGAATAACTAGGAGCCACTTCCTACCATCGGGTGAGTAGTTACGCCGGTACAAAAGGCCATCCCGAATGCTGAAGTGTGGTGCCTGGCGTCGCAGTGTTCGAGTGGTCCGAAGCGTGGGTGCCTCACATAAAACGTCAAGAAGCGAAGCTATCCATGGGTCTTTGCGTTGTGCAGAAGAGACGGTGTCCCGTCAAGAGCTGACAACGAGGGGTCTATAGTGGAAATGGATGAAGACTCTGTGGATAATGGGGACCGCGACAGTGCATCAGCGTCGGCGTGCTTGCGGCCGGAACGGTATATAACGCGGATGTCATATTCTTGAAGCCGAAGAGCCCAACGGGCAAGACGACCTGATGGATCCTTTAGCGAAGACAACCAGCATAACGCGTGGTGGTCCGTAACGACATCAAACGTACGGCCATAAAGGTATGGGCGGAACTTGACAAGCGCCCAAACTATCGCCAAGCATTCTTTCTCGGTGACGCTATAGTTCGACTCAGCCTTGGTGAGAGCTCTGCTGGCGTATGCGACGACATACTCGGCGAACCCATGCTTCCGTTGTGCGAGAACCACACCGAGGCCGACACCGCTGGCGTCAGTGTGAACCTCAGTAGCCGCTGTAGGATCGTAGTGCCGCAATATAGGTGGTGATGTGAGGAGACGACGGAGTGTGGAGAATGCATGGTCACACTCGGAAGACCATGACGAAATATCGGTGGCGCTGCTTAAAAGTTGGGTCAGAGGCGCAATAATAGAGGCGAAGTTGCGCACAAACCGGCGAAAGTAGGAGCATAACCCGACGAAGCTCCGTAACTGCTTCACAGTCGTCGGTTTGGGGAAGTCAGCGACAGCACGTAGTTTGGCCGGGTCTGGAAGTATACCGTCCTTTGATACGACGTGACCGAGAATCGTAAGTTCCCGTGCAGCGAAGCGGCACTTCTTGAGATTGAGTTGGAGCTGCGCATTCTTCAGACACGTCAGGACGTGTTTCAAGCGTTCGAGATGTGTTGCGAAATCTGGCGCAAAGACAACAATATCGTCGAGGTAGCAGAGACAGATCTGCCACTTCAAACCCCGTAAAACCGAGTCCATCATGCGCTCGAAGGTGGCAGGCGCATTGCAGAGGCCGAAGGGCATCACATTAAATTCATATAGACCGTCGGGTGTCACAAAGGCTGTCTTTGGACGATCAGCATCTGCTAGGGGCACCTGCCAATACCCAGAACGCAAATCTAACGATGAAAAAAACTCGGCGCCTTGTAAACTATCAAGGGCATCGTCAATCCTGCGCAAAGGGTACACGTCTTTTCGAGTGATCTTGTTTAGGCGCCGGTAATCCACGCAGAACCGAATCGAACCATCCTTTTTCTTAACTAGAACGACAGGTGATGCCCATGGACTTTGTGATGGTCGAATAGCGTCGCGTTGAAGCATATCGTCAACCTGTTCGCTAATAACTTGGCGTTCCGCCGCGGAAACACGGTATGGTCTTTGTCGCACAGGCGTGTGGGAGCCGGTGTCGATGTAATGAAGAATGGTAGAAGTTCGGCCAAGGGCAGGTTGAGCAACATCGAAAGAATCGCGGAATCGGTGCAGTAGCTGGAGAAGATCAGATCGTTGAGATGGCGACAGTCCATCTGCGATCGACGAATCGAATAGTTCGGAAGCTGGTACATCATAGGTGTTAAGGGCACTGATGGCGTCGAGGTCGCTACGAGATGAATCATGCTGCACAGTAAAATTTCTTCCTTATCAATGGGCTTCACGCATCCAAGAGATTCACCCTTAAACAGGTTGAGAGGATACGGAAGGGGATTAGTGAGGCAGAGAACACTGGTTCCATTCGAAATTGAAATTGTCGAATAAGGCAGAAGAAGTGGTTTCCGACTAAGCAAGAGGCTCGATGGTTCAAAGAATGCAGCTCCATCACACACGCCGTTGCAAAACACAGGGAGCAAAACAGCTGCTGTCGGGGGAATTTCGGCGTCTTCTTGGACGACTAGCTTGTGTGCGGCTTGATCATTGTGGCCGTAGGGCTGGTCGTACAACGGGAAGAGTTCAAGTGCGGATCTGGCACAATCGATAACAGCCTGATTGCGCGATAGAAAATCCCAGCCAAGTATGATGTCGTGAGAGCAGGAGGAAAGGACGATAAACTCAACAATGTAGGGGTCCTCCGCGATAGTGAGTCGGGCAGTGCAGGCGGCTATAGGCCGAACAGGTTCTCCATTCGCGGTACGTAAGGACATCGCAGCAAGAGGCGTGGTCACTTTTCGAAGCTTGCGACATAGTTTAGCGTCTATAACGGAAACGGCAGCACCGGTATCGACAAGGGCATATGTATGGGCGCCTTCTACAAAAACTTCAACAATATTCGACGGCAAAGTTCGAGGACTTGAGCATTTCGACAGCGCAGTTCTTGCCTCCTGAACTGCGGCGGCTAGTTTCCCTCACTTTCAGGTGCTGGTCGACGACGCATGGGCGACACGGAGCGGCGACGGGGTGAAGGTGCGCGACGAGACGTAGGTTCCAGGTATTCACGTGAAGACGTGCTTGAGTGAGCATCCGAACTGTCAAAGCAAGAGCGGGGGACGATCCATGTAGTTGTTCTGTGAACGGGTGTCTGTGTATCCCGCACTCGACGTCGGCAGTGTCGGGCGACATGGCCAGGGCCACCGCATGCAAAACAGATCGGCCGGTTATCGCGCGTTCGCCAGGGATTTGTAGCGATAGGAGCACCCCATGTGACAGGTGGAGGAGTCGAGGCTACGGCTTGTGGCACTCCATGGAATGGTGGGGGCTGTTGCTGTGGTAGATGCTGCCGCTTTACTGCCTCAGCATAAGTAAGAGGTGCGGCGACAGGGTGCTGCTGAATGGGTACCGGCAGGGCCTCCGAAATCTGTTCTTGAATGACGTGTCGGAGCACGGGAGCCAACGGGGTCGGTTGCCGCAGTTGCTGCTGCTGTGGGAACTCTTCGCGCTGAGCAAACGGCAGGAGTGAAAGCTGACGTGCCACCTCCTCACGCACAAAGTCTTTCATTTGTGCGAGAACGTATGAGTGGTCAGGGACGACGTCCAGTGCAGCGAGCGGTTGATTAGCCTGAGATGAACGTCGGGTGAGAGCTCGTTGCCTTCTCAATTCGTCGTAGCTCTGGCACAAAGTTACCACTTCGGACACCGTACCAGGAGACTTCGCAAGGAGCATTTGAAAGACATCGTCGTCGACACCCTTCATAATGTGCTGTATTTCGCACTTTCGCTCATTGAGGCATCGACGCGCCTGCAGAGATCGATTATGTCTTCGATGTAGGCGGTAAACGTTTCACCTCGTTCTTGTGCCCGAGTACGCAGCCGTTGTTCTGCGCGTAACTTCCGCACGGCAGGGCGACCGAAAACTGCGGATATTGCATCCTTGAAAGCGGACCAGTTCTCGAACTCGGACTCGTGGTTAGTATACCATAGCTTCGCCACGTTAGCCAGGTAAAAGTTCACGATGCCTAATTTAGCAGCGTCATCCCACCTGTTGGGTCCACTAACTTTTTCGAAGGACGACAGCCAGTCCTCGACGTCCTGATCTTCCGTTCCCGCAAATATCGGGGGGTCTCGCTGGCGAACCGAGCCGGGGCAAACGGCGGCCGGGAGAGGTGGTGCCTGTTGGGAAGCGTCGACTTGCATGGTCGGCTGCAATGTGCGGGATCGTAGTTCCAGGGTGCAGGCGATGTGGGTACCCAGCACCTCCACCAAATGTAAAGAGGTTTATTGGGCGAGCCGAACGAACGGGTGGTAGCTCGGAAAAGTACGCAGGTAGAACAAGATGGTGGTGTTCCAACGCCGATCTCGTGCCTATCTCTCGCGATGATGATAGCTGAGCCCGTGTCTTCAACGTCTTCCTTTCTTCATTATAATTCAAACACCTAAATAATCATTAGAGGGTCTTAGGAAGAGCTAGAAATATTTCGATTCATTGCAACTCTCATGGGAAAAATGATCTCAGGAGCACTTCATAGTTCACTCGATAAGGCAAAAAAAAGGGCGTGATGCAGTTGAGTGTTCTGGAATAACCTCTTCAGCGAATATTTTCGACACTAGCAAATAAACAGAATACTGGATCAATAAAATTGTATTTTTCAAATAACACTCTACATACATCTATGTGGTTATCAGCCGACATGTTAGACAAAGCCGCGACGTACAACAGTCCTTCAATGCTAAAGAGTTACACTGTCCCTAATGCATTCTCCTAAGACGACTCCAAGGCGAAAGCCAGGTTCTTTTTCTTCTCGATCGATTGTATTGCTCGACGCAACATGACGTCACTTCGCTAGCCTCAAAAAGCCAACCTTCTTCGACACTCCCTTTCCTCTTTCTGAGGCCTCTATCTGCTGTAGCAAGAGCATTCTCGCAGTTCTTCCAGACTATCGTTTGCGCATGCACTGGATTGCCTGGAAGGTGGAGATCCGCTTCAAGTCGTGCTGCCTCGAAAGTGTCGAATGTGCGTTCAACGGGGAACTGCATGATCGAAAAAAACTTCGTTTTCCTTTTAGAGCATAGCTGCATATGGCTAGGCCATTCCGTTTGTACGCCGAAAACCCCCTAGTGCCCTCTAGAGAGCAGTGACAAAAAAAAAATCACACGGTCCCTCATGCATTCGCCTAAGACAATTCCGAAGGTGAAAGCCATCTTCTTCTCCTTCTCACTCGATGTATTGATCCTGCCCCACTCCCCTCCGAAAGCCCGCAGGTCGCGGGATGGAATCCTGGCCGCGGCGGCTGCACTTTCGATAGAGGCGAAAATGCTTGAGACCCGATTTAGGTGCGCGTTAAAGAACCCCAGGTGGTCGAAATTTCCGGAGCCCTCCACTACGGCGTCTCTCATAATCATATCGTGGCTTTGGGAGTTAAACCCCAACAATTATTATCATTATTATCCCCTCTGAAAGCTTTCTTCGCCTAACGTAGTTTTCCACTGCCTCCAAGATCGGAGACATTGGAAGCTTTCTGCACCTCACCTGGTTTTACACTTCATTCAGAATCGGCTCACCGATCACGAAGGCAGTGCAAAGCGACGATGTCATGTGGTGACGTCAAGGTGTGTGATGCCATAATGGCGTCACAAGTTATGGCGATCTATGACGTCAGGATGACGTCGTAACGTGATGATTTTTGCATGACTCGTGTTGACGTCACCGACACCAACGGTCAATTTTGTAATGCATTTGATAAAGTTTCACATGAGAAGTTGCTTGCCAAACTAAGTGTTATTGGGCTTCCTCATTACCTTATTAATTGGAGAACGGCATATCTGCGAAAAAGATCACAACTTGTAGACATAAATGGCTGTTTATCACCTACTGTGGCAGTTCTGTCTGGAGTACCACAGGGCAGTGCGCTCGGTCTGTGGTTATTTCTTATTTTCATAAACGACATAAGAGAAGTATTACCCGAATCAGTTAGCATAAGGTTATTTGCAGATGACTGTATTATATTCAAAAAAGTAAATTCAACTAGCGACCACGAAGTTCTCCAGCAATCACTATTGAAAATAGATCAGTGGTGTGGGAACTCTAAAATGCAATTAAATGCTTCAAAATCAGTGCTACTCCGGATCTTGCGAAAACAGCAACCGAGCGTATTCGAGTACAGCCTTAATCATTCAGTGATTCCGCAGGTTACGCAATACCGGTACTTAGGCGTCACACTGACCAACCATTTAACGTGGACGGCTCATATAACAGATATTAGCTCCTCGGCGTTTCGTAAACTATGCGTTCTTAGACGTCAAATTCAGGACACGCCTTCTAATATCAAGCTTTTGGCGTATTTCACATTTGTAAGGCCAAAACTAGAATACGCGTGTGCGCATTGGTACCCACATACAAAAAGACATTCACCAGCTCGAGGGCATTCAGAGGAAAGCGGTTCGCTTTATTTTTGGAAAGTATAGGACACACGAGGCTACCTCAGAGCTAATGCAGAATAAACAGATTACGCTCCTGGAGACACGTGGCCCGTTTATATCTCCTGCAGAGCATACTATATATATGCAAAAGGGTAAATATAACGCTGCCGTCATTTCTAGGGCGGTTGACGTCCAGAAGAACGCGTCACACATCGACCCATGCTTTGAAACCCATATTTGCTCGTACAGTTGCTTTCTATAATTGTTTTTTTTTTTTCAAGATCAATATCGGAATCGGCTACCAGAGTTCGTCGTTCAAGCACCCGATTTTCATCACTGTCTAGAAGAATATTTGTCAGTGAATCTATGATACCACTGTATTTTTCGCGTCTGATCTGTTGGTTGTTTTATGCGCTTTTACGTTTGTGTGCTGTTTGTAACCTTACCTATGAATGGGGCACTGTAGTGCCGCTTGCACATGCAATTGTTCGTTTGTGTACTAAGCCTTTTTTATGAATGTGCAAATTCCGGATAACTTGTTCATGTTAATGCTCGTATATGTATGCCCCCCCTGCTTTAGGCCGGCAACCTCGGCCCGCAGTATGACGAAAATGAAATAAAAAATTTGCGCCTTTGATGAGGCATCCAAGGCTTTCGCATTATTATTGCGAATTGAACGTTAACAGCCTGGCCGTTAACAACCTGGCCTTGCACACCAAAATGGGCTCCCCCATGTCACCCTCTGCGCCCTGCGTTTAACAGCTTCGCTGCCATGGTCATCCACCTCACAGAGTGGAATGGCTCCTCGACTTCTTTTTCTTTTTATTGTGATAGAAATATATCGGAATTATCGACGGTATTTTTGCCGTCCTGTCGCCGTCATTTTCCGTATAAAGTCCAAAATGATAGCATCATTGCGCACATCGTATGTTTTACCCGCGAGTAAAAACTCGCGAGCGCCGGCGATGAACGCGGCTGAAGCGGAGATGAAACGAGCCGCCCGTCTCCGTCGCACGGAGGGCGCATGCGATAACATAAACCCGCGTGCGAGGCTTGCCGTCGACTGCTCATCAAACAGATAGGAATCGCCTCGCCCGTCTTTTGTAAGGAGCATGAAGGGACGCCAGGGGAGGGGAGGGACGGAAAGACGGGTGGGGGGGGGGATGTTGCGTCGCTCGAAGGTGCCTGGCGCGCGCGCTATCTCGCAGCATCAGGAGATGGCTTGTAAACTTTAGTGCTCTCAACGCTTACTTCGTGTTTAGAGGACTGCCAGCCCGAAAACCGCTTCAGTCCCTGGAACGGCCATATTGCCTTAAACCAGCGTCTTGTTGAGTTATGCGAGGCGGATGCAAAAGAGTTAGCCGCTAGCCTTACTTCGTATAACAATAAAATTTGTTGGTATTGCATTCATTGCTTCGCCCTTAGGCGAAACTGAGATTTTTTTTTACCGTCAGCTATTGACCCTGAAAAACGAGGGGCGGGCGTGTAATGTGGCGTAGCCGCATCACAGTGGGCCTTGCGACGCCAGGGCCGTCAGCGACGGACCCCCTACTGACGGCTGCACACATTAAAACCGAATTGCGGCTACTCCGACCAGAAGGCATGCTATTATTATTAAGGCGTCATTTAAAAAAAGGCAAGCAAAAACTTCGAATTGGGACCCTAGCACTCACGAGCTCGGAAGGGCAGAGCCTTTTATGGGGTACTCAGCGCGAGAGCGATTACAAAGCTGGATGTGTTGGTGGAAGTATTTACGAAAAAGTTCTTCTGGATGAAGATCCATGGATAAAATATATTTGAGGAAAAGTTTCAACGCGTTCCCACCGTTTACTGGGTCTTTTATGGAAGCGGAGCACGGAAAATTTCATATATGTATTTTTAATTATATAGTGGTTCAGGGTATTTTGGCACTTTGTCTAGCGCCGGCTACTCATTTTCACAGATGATAGCACACGGGAAAGTCACAGCAACGAAACGAAAAAAAATACGTGAAAAATTAGCTAGCCAGAGATCATATATAGTCCATGTACATAAAAAAGGGGGAAACACACACAAACACACACACACACACACACACACACACAAGGTACAGTCTTGTCACACAACACTATAGTTCACATAAAATTTAATCACTCGAATAATCTGTGGTGATTTTAACGCGCATCATCCGCTCTGGGGAGATAAGAGTGTTGATTTTGGAGTCAAGGAACTTCTAGCAGCTGCGGATGCTGCTGACTTATGTGTGGCGAACGATGGGAAACCTACATTTTTGAGGCCACCAGATTCATGGAGTGCAATAGACCTTGTACTTCACTCCACGGACCTTCTGGTATCAACGACCACGGCTCCAGACAGGATGGGCATCGACCATTACCCCATCTTCACCAATATCCTGGGATTTCGGACTGCTGGTCGTCAATTCTGCAATGTGACACGCTGGGACACTTACAGAGAAGCGTTGGAGGAATCCACTGGTGAGCTGTTTGCAGATATGTTGCAAAGCAAGCGAGCGGCAACTTCGTTGCTGAAACTGCCCGATCATTTCCCTGCTCCTGACTTGAAATTAAAGAACCTCTGCGCAGCACGCAGACGAGCGGAACGGAAACTCATGCGAAAAAAAGGAAATCCGTCTGCGAAAACTGAATATAGCAGGATAAACGCTGCGATCCGTCGCCACATAAAAGTTAAGACGAATTCAATGGGCCGCTCTCTGTGAGAGTTTATCGACGTTTACACCCTTGGCAAGGATATGGGCAGTAATAAATAGTCAGAAAATTAGGTGGGTAGATGATATTAAGAAGTTTGAAGGTATAACGTGGCAGCAGAAAGCACAGGACCGGGTTGATTGGCGGAACATGGGAGAGGCCTTTGCCTTGCAGTGGGCGTAGACAGGATGATGATAATGATGAAATAGTCTTTCTGGGAGGATCCGCTCACACAGGCCATTCGAAGCACTCGCTTTGAAACAAGGGAAAGATTTGCAAAGCCTTGCAGAGGATTTCGCAGACGTATACACATCTGGCAGATCAGCAGGAGCGGCGATTCCTCTGTCATCTCATTTATTTCACACGATGGATACGCCATTCACCTTTCGAGAGCTGGATATGGCACTTAGCAAATTAGGAAGACGCTGTGCAGTGGGTCCCGATTGATCAGCAATCAGATGTGACAAATCTGCCATATGAGCGAAACAGGGCCCTCCTTGGACATATTAATCTATGTGTGGAGCACGGGGGAGATGCCATCTGTTTGGAAGACAGCATGGGTGGTGCCAGTCCTTAAGTCCGGAAAGGATCCTGCGAGCCTAGCATCATATCGACCGGTACTACTTACATCATGCGCATCTAAGTTGATGGAAGGATAATATGTACTAGATTAACTTAGTACCTTGAGCAAGAAAGGCGATGGCCATCGTGTATGACACTCGCCGTCTTCATGGACGTTGCCAAGGCATATGATTGTGTGCTTCAGGCAGGCATCCTCAACGGGCTCCAAGCCATGGGTGTGTCGGGAAATGCTCTTCGGTTCGTACATGAGTTTCTCAGAGACCGCTGTGTCTGCGTTAAGCTTGGAAATGTAACGAGCGAAGAGCGACGCGTTTCACTCGGCGTCCCACAAAGAAGTGTTCTCTATCCCTTGCTTTTTAACGCTGTCATTGCCAGCCTTCCTGACACTCTGAACTTAGCTCTGAAAGCAGTTAAAATATCCATCTACGCCGATGACATCTGCATTTGGATCTCAGGGTACCAACACGAACGTTTGGCCGGGATAGCACAGGGCGCCATTTCAATCATTGAACGTCACTTGTCGACACTTGGCCTGTCTTTATCAGCCGAAAAAGCGGCCTTCATGCTACTCCCGGGAGTGAGACGGAAGTCAACACGTCTGTCGCTGAATATTCGAGGGCACTCAATTCGTTCTGCAACGAGTGTCCGTTTCCTGGGCGTTACCATCGACAACAAGCTACTATGGCGGCATGCGGTTGATGGTATAGTCACTGTGTCAGTGCAAAGGATCAACGCTCTTCGTCGCCTGACAGGGGCACGTTGGGGCAACATTCCTATGTCCATGCTTAAATTGAATGCTGCGCTCATAACAAGCCGTATTCTTTATCAGCTGCCGCTGATATCACCATCACCGAGCCAGTTCGAACGCTCAGAGGCAGTGCACAGAAAGGGTCTTCGCTTGGCGATGGGAGTTCCTCAAGCGGCTTCAAACAAGAAGGTCACCAATGAAGCCGAGTCTCTTCCGCTCCGCCTTTGGCGTCTCAGGCCTTATTGACGCAGCTGTCAAGGCTGGGAGAGTCCTTCGCAGGCATGGCGCTTCTCCGGCGGCTAAGAGCAAGAACTGGCTCACATTTCAACGCGGTGCTGAATGCATTTCAATATTTAGGCTTGAAATTGCCTAAACAGCGACCTATGGACCCACCATGGTCTTTTGTGGATGTTGCCTGTAACTTCAGCGTACCCAAGCTACCAGCGAAACGCACCATTGCAGTCGCGGAAGCAAAGTTTCTTGTGCTGGACCACTTGAGCACCATGTACCACGGCCACCTACAAGTGTACACCGACGGATCAGTGTGCACACAAACGGATAGCTGCGCAGCGGTTTTCTGCATACCCTGCCCTTGGCTTGTCATGGTCGGGCCGCCTCGATGCGTGGTTTCGTCCACAATGGTAGAAATGGCTGCAATCACCGCGTCTTTGCGAAAATTGCGGTCCTTTCTGCACGAGATGTTGTAGTGCTGACGGACCCAAGTCAGCGCTACAAAGACTGTGTAGAGCCGGGTTGTATGGTGTGGGACACCGGGAGCGTGTCTCGCCTGCCGCGGGTGCTTGGGCTGCGGTTTCTTCGGTGACGGGTGGGGGGTAATGACGCTCCGCAACAAACCATCTTCAAGATGGGAAAGTGCGTCATAGGAGAAGCAGGGGCAGGGTATCTGTGGAACGACACTCACGTTGTTGGATGATGGCTCTGACACATGCTCGCTACTAACTTTACTGCCACTGGCCAAACTGTTGAGGTCCAACGTGGATACCGGCAACCATTTGACATTGCCGGAAGGCGCTGCAGAAATTGCGCACAAGTTGTCTCTGTGGGGGTTGTGCTGCTATTAGTGTAGTTGACGAAGAAGCTCTTGGCCGGCGGTCGCCCAATTCCTCCGCGGAGAGCAGTGGATCGAGAACCTGTGATCCCGCGTCAACAGAGCAGCCTGGAGTGCTGTATGGTGTGGCGGAGGGCGGTCCTGAAAGCAGGTCATACCTCTTCGAGCGGCCGGTGAAGCGCAGGAACAACGAGGGGGATCTTGACCGTGCCTTGAAGGTAGGAGACCGGGAGCGTTGCTCGTCCATGCGCGGGGGTTTGCAAGGTGGACGCGTCGCTACATCTGTGGCCTCTTGAAGAAAGTTCAAGGCATTCTCTGAGTAAAAAACATATTGAAGAGGTTTAATATTAAGTTTCTGGATCCTCCCACGCTGGCAGAAAGCTGAAAGGCTTCCCTTGCAGAACAACATCTGTTCCAAGAAGAACTCCTAGCTTTCCAGACACGATGCATCATTTCAAGGCGATATACAAGTTTCCGCACCAAGCATGTGTAATCCATGAACTTTCCGTGAACAAGCGACGCTGTTGTACCGCATCAGAACCGCATCCGCATACACCCCGGCTTGGTCATTCAAGACTGGGCGATACGCTTCCCCGCTTTGTGCCTTCTGCGGTGACATCGGGGATACTGAATATTTTATTTGGCATTGCCCGCAGTTCGATGTGGAAAGAGCATCGATGGTCCGCACCTTGCAAAAAGGTTGCCATAGGCACTGGACATTTGAAGACGTCATTTTTCCGGAAGGGTCCGCGGCAACGAGGAGGAGCGTGCAACAAATCTTGTTGGTCTTCCTGTGAGACACTGGGCTGTTCAACACTTGGTGACATACCCCTACAATTTAGGAGATGCTCATGCGGAACAATTGCCGGCCATGCATGCCAGGCTAACCCCGCCTGCTGCAACATCACCACCACCACCACCTAATCACTCGAACACTGCGTATGCTGTAAATAACACTACAAGTCCAGTCACATAACAGTACTGAAATTCGCAAATTCCAGTCATATGAATACAAAATGAGTTCGCACATGAAGCGACTAATGCAGTCAAAATGTATGTATAAAATCAGCTTTAGAAAGTTTTTCTCAATAATTTCCAACTATGCCACTCCCTTCAGGAGCTTCTTGACTGCTAATTGTGCACGTTTTTGCAAGGTATGTGTTGGTCATGGACCTACATTTTTTCGTAGGCCGAAGGGCATATGGTCCAGTGCCATTAGGTTTCGTACTAGTTGTTGTCTTTCGTCCTGGTATCGTAGGCATTCGAATAAAATATGTTGTATATCTTCATCCACGTGTCAGCATGCGCATTCCGGACTCTCTGTTGGTGAAATTTTGTGTAAAAAGTGGTTTGTGTTCGCGGCACCCAGTCGAAGGCGGTGAAAGTTCGATATTGTTCCATATATCTATTACTAGTTTTCCCAGACTTCATTCCGCGATGTCTAGAAACAGCTGACAGACACGTTAGCGGCACGCGTGTAGTTATTACTTAAGATTCCTTTAATTGCGTGCCGTGCGACGCTTCAAACGAGCTATCAGCAGCGTTTCTGGAAGGGACGACGTCCGCCGATGAATCGCTGCCGCACTTTCTCGCTACCGATTGGCCTAGATGTCGCCAGCCTCTGCAGAGCGCGCGTTTTGCCGTCGAGCCGACTTGCACAACACATGCTGTGCCGGCACCGTGCATGGCATCGTCGCCTACTCGGGACGCACGCGCGAGCGCTGTTTATTCAGCAAAATAATTCTTGGTCCGTTGTTGTGACATTGGCGGCCCCAATATCAAGCTGCACATGTTTTGACGCGCCGGTGGTGCGATTGCCGGTGAGAAACGCTCCAGAACTCGAGCCCCTGGCGCAGTTTGGAGCAATTTCCGTCGATATTACCAGGATGGCGCAGTGAATTCACTTTGGCGCACTTTGGCGCAGTTGGCGCAGGAGTGGAATCACTGTATTTTGTAAAAATTTCTTGGTTTCCATTGTTGAGTTAAGCTTTGATAAAACCTGCATAATGCTGCTTGTTTTATAAAGATCGTATTATTAAAATATTGTGCTGTCGCGCTTTCTAGCCAATGTAGCATTTGTACTAGCACACGTATGACATTTCGTATTGCGTTGCATTATATTTTGATTTGATTAGCATGCTGTCGCGGCACACAACCTTGTTGTTGTCTTAACCAGCCACGTTGTTCTAGTGGTTATGGTGCTTGACTGCTGACCCGAAGGTCGCGGAATCGAATCCGGCCGCGGCGCCTGCATTTTCGATGGAGGCGAAAGTGCTTGAGGCCCGTGTACTTAGGTTTAGTTGCGCTTTAATGAGCCCCAGGTGGTCGAAATTTTCGGAGCCCTCCACTACGGTGTCTCTCATAATCATATTGTAGTTTTAGGACGTTAAACCCCAACAACTGTTGTCCTTTATTTATACCTTAAATGCTTACTTAGTGAACATAACCCCATAGCAATCCTCCGCCTTCCCTCTACGTATGCGCTCAAGAGCTATTGGGCGCATAAATGAATGAAGCAAGTATATCCAAAACGATATTAATGATTCTTTGTGATGCGTTTACTATTGCATGACATCCACTGGGTTTTCGAAGAAAGAACTTATTTAAAAATATGTAATATATGAGAGAAGCTTGAACTTAGGAATACAGACACGAAGTCAGGTGCTACAGGATGTCGCCCAAATAAATTGCAGTGATTTCGAAAACGTACTGAAATATATTGAAACCTTGGTGTTCTACAATTCGCACGTGGTTATGTTATCTTTACACACTGAAAACAAGATGCGGTATCGGTGAATGCAGGATATATTGTAGGTCTCGATGACAAATGCCGAAGAAAGGTATTCCGGCTGATTCGTGTTGGTGGGAACCCATTTCATGCGAAACATCAGCGAGGAGCTGATTATGCCGCACTTTGAGCCAAGTCTTACGAGTGGTATCGACGTCTGAGCTGTTTTGTGCATATTGTGGGCACGTATTACACTAGCGTCTAAACGGGGGTAGCTCGTTGTTTGACGTTACAGCAGGGTGTCGCTTTTATGGAAAGAAGGGTAAGGCGCATTCGTTGGAGTATTAGTGCTGGGATGAGCAACGCCAGACTACCGCTTGTTGAGTCATAGAGCACGTATATGTAAGCGTCGATATGCTAGCTTAAAATCGCCAATTATAACAAACGGCATGTTCTCTCTTGTTTATTCCCCGCGGCGCCTTATAAAGTTTTGAATGTCTACTTTCGCTGTCCAGGGTTAATATAGCAGCGAAGTAACTGTGGCGCACACCCGGATACCATAGGCTGTTGTATGCAAGTATGCGCCACACGTAACTGTAGGAAAGGGTTCATGACGTACGCAGCACGCATGTCCTGATATTAGAGAGTTTATTGCTGGGTACCCAAGCGGTTTCGCACCCAAGACGTTGGGGAGGTGGTAATGCTCATGCGCGAAGCCCCAAGCACATGCGTCCCCGGGTCACCGGGGACGTGCGTACGCACGGCCAAAAACATCGCTGCCACTACTGACCTCCTAGTGGAGATCAGCTGTCCATAGTAGGTCAAGTACCCATGACGTCGTCTCTGTCCATGACAGATCGAGGGGGTCGCAGAGCACGCTGCGACGCCGACAACGCAACGGGGACACGATGAACCCGCGCAGTAAAGGCAAATGAATGGTACGGCAAAAGACGGCGCCGATGACACCGCACAAGTTCTCCACGTGTATGTCATTGTCGGACTACGAACAGCTGTCTTAATAGTTTTGTACCAGCTTCAGCCGCAACTTCGAAACGGACAAAAAAAAAATTTTCTCGGGTTGATAACTTGTCATATCAGTTAGGAATATTTTATTCAAAGCATTCAGGACGCGTCATTAAAATCTCTATTCATGTCAAACCTCCTGTCAATTTCTTGCTTCGTGAATGCGAGGGGAGAATAATTACGGCCTAAAAATAATGAGAATGGTAGCTATAGTTACATGCTCGCTCATTTACGTGGTTCGGCGTCAACGTTATTCTGGCCACTTTGGTGTCTTCGTACTTAGATCTCAACAAAATAATGCGACATGATTTTGCATATTAGGTTAGAACACGCCCTTAGAATTAATTCTTGGGAGTTTAATGAAAATCAAAGAGGCATCTTTGAAATCGAGTTTCCAAATATCAAATTTTAGAGCCATTCTCTTATTTAAGCAATTGTAGTTTGCCTTGACGTCATTCCCGGCACTTGTTCTTGACAGAATTGTTACCTAACGTTTGACAACGCTGTGGAAAATATTTGAAAAAAGTCTGACTAATACACACGCAGAGGAAAAATACCAGAATTAAAGCTTATTGAACAATGTGCCAAATTTGCGATTTTTTTTCTTAAAACAAGGGCCTCAAAACTGCAAGGTAACAACAGTTTGTAAACGCACGTGAGTCATAATATGTCAAGAAAAATTTTGATGTGCTCAGTCGAATGGCTTTTTGAAGGATCTCGTTAAAGTCCCATTTTCGCGAAATTTGCAAAAAAGTTTGCGGCTCGTGGGGATTGTGGGCGACTCGAATATTTTTGACGAAGGCAATTTTTTTTCGGGTAACTAAGGTTGGTATCGTGGTCCGCAAACTCGGACAGCGAAATACTTTTTCCAGCGAAATTAAACGGGAGGCCGGACATGCACCTACGTTCTTAACTGAAAACACCCTCCTAAAATGTGAAAACAGCATGAACACCCAGATGAAAAAAAAATCTTGTTATGCTGTTTTATGGATGGGCTGAGAATAAATAAAGACATGCCTCATTTCCAGTGTTGCAGTTGCCCGAGTCGTGTTCCTCATCCTGCCATTCATTTTTACTTTCTCACCTTAATTTTCTGTTGTTCTTTTTTTCTTTTTATTTCCTTACATTTAGTTTTCGTGTCGAAACCCGAGTGAACTAAAAGACCGAGTGTTAACCGGAAGTGAGCCCAAGACAGGAAGTGCGTAACCGGAAGTAAGTCTATTCCGTTAGACAGCAGCAGCAGCAGCGCAGACTTCGTTGTCTTGTGCCTTTATATTTTCCTCCTTTACTTTTTAACTTTTCTTTGTATAGTTCTTTCGAAATTGTGATTTATTTCTATCACATGTCTAGATCGCAAATTATCTTGCCCCGTTACACACATTGTGGGTAGAACGGGCTTTAGAAGGCATTGTCTTCATATAGTTTTCGCGAAAATTAATAAAGAAACCACTAAACTGTTAGCAAGAAACCAACAGTGACCCCGGCCGCGGCAAGGACAGGCCTTCTGATTTCAAGGGACAGCCACCGCCACGGCGTGCCATCATAGCCATTCATTAGTTGTTTGTTCTGCATGCAAGCATCCGTTTAATCTTGGTCAGTTTTTTAGACGTCTTCTTCCGTGGCTGCCGGCTAGCGTGGCGGCACTGGCCTCCACGCCAGTTTACGCACATACAGCGGTATTCCACAATTCCCACTGCTGTAGCCGTTTCTTCTCCATGCCGTTCGTAACATCTAAGCTAATCATTCCCCCTTCATCAGAGAACAGCTATGGAGGTGTGCAGAGAACCTGCTGTTGCCTCACCGTGCTTCAGGCACAATGCGAACGCTTCATCTTCACCTTCGCTGGTATAGAGGAAGTGAGAGTAAACATAATGACAGTGCTGGGATGTTCATTGGCTATCGTCGGCTAGTGGATCGTGGGACCTTCTCTTGCGTATTTCGTTCGCTATAAGGGGCTTTTGCAAGCGCCCTGATAGCGCACGAACTCCTTCAGCTCTTGTTGATCTACGTT
>NC_051176.1:47903011-47969593 GCF_013339695.2 Rhipicephalus sanguineus
GCAGGGGGTAGGCGCTAAGACAACTTAGAAAAAGCTCTTTCGCGTTGATCGCGAGAAGATAAAAAGTTCTCTTATGTGCGAGGGGGAAGATATGACGAACACGACAGGAGCGCGCGATGAAAGAAGTGTTTTGTCAACGTCATAAGATGGGCTGTTGTAGAGAGTACTGCTTCCCAACCAATCACGAGTTGCACCTCTCGCCCAAGCCGTCGTGTGCTATCGTTTGTCGTCTGCTACGATAGTAGCCTCCTGCGGGGGTTTCGCCTTATCTACGCGATGATTTCTAGGTCAAGCTGACGCTTATGAGCACAAAATACATTTATGAGTGGGTGAAGCCACCTTCAATTGATATTCTCACGCCATGTTAAATGGCAGTTAGTAATCAAAGGGACGTGAATCCGGCAAAGGCTTGTTTATACTCGAGAATCGTGAGCATTCGCACATATTTTTGATGTCGTTTCAAATTACTGGATCCATTTACTTCTGACTGCTCGCCGTATAAACGCGTTCCGTGTCGGTTTCCGAACAGTGAAGATCGAAAAGCTTGATTTGTTTGAGATTTCATGCATAATCTCGCACATCTATAATATGCTGCAATTTGCAATGTACGAGCCTGCTCTGGATTGACCCAAAGCGCTTAGCGACAGCTGCGTTTCAGCGATCGTGCATATTGGGCAGTTAAAGCCTATCCAAGTAGACAAGTTGTGGAATCACATAATAGGCTTTAATAACGGCTAATTGAAATGCTCCGCTCAATTTTATTTCCAATAGCGTGCAGCTGATGTGCTCCTCTGAACCTCTTCGGTGGTGGTTTAGACCAATGCTGCGTACATCATGATAAGTTGGACGTCTCATTGGAGGAATTCGGACGCAACACAACAACATAACAAAAAAATGTTGACCAAATACCGCGCCGCTTTGGACTTCATCGACCATTCATGTAGACCTTTGGTTTTAATCCAACCACAAGTCTTTGCATGCATAATGTTTCGCCATTGACACCCAATAGGCTTCTTTAATTACTGCGACTCCCAGTTTATTGGACGACTACGAGTGCCAATACAGTCCATAGCGTACAAGCGAAACAACACACGAAACTCAAAGCGCCGAAATAAATAAAGCGTACCAGCAATCATCAAGAAGCCTTAAATGGCCGTGAATTAGCTCAAAATTAGCCACGGCACCCAGATACCCGCCGCAGTTGCATGTTCTAAACAGCCATATTGTTCGTAAGAGTGGTCCGGACCACTCTTGGGATTTTCTCGTAGCCACGCTGTTTCCGCGCAATTTTTTCGCTTCGTGAATCCACTTACGAGCCTTTTTCAGTGACGTCACCAAATATAGCAACTGCATCACCATCGCTGACATGTTCCTGGACAGTCACAGCGCGCTTTACCGCAGCGGCCGATGTGATAACGATGGCCTCTTACGACGTTTTTTTCGCTTCGTGAATCGACTTACGCGACAAAATTTCTCTTACGCGACAATTTGCTCGTAAGTGAGTTTTGTGAATTCGGCCCCAGTACGGGAGAACCGAGAAATAGCGCAGACAGGAAGGAAGACCAGCCAAACTTTCATTTATTTTTGCCTGATGGCTTTCAGTCAGTTTCCGCTCTACAATCTTGACCATGGAGGCTGTCCTGGGACTCAGAGCACGTCTCCTGCGAGGGCGTGGTGACGACGTCCATGTTCAACATCTCGGGTGACCTCTTCTTGAACTGATTTTCAACCAGCCAATTTCTATCCGTCCCGCCGAATAATGGAGTTACGGCTCCAGCATGGAGCGGTAAGTCATTGTCATTGTCGGGTGTTGGATGTCCGTCGCGCTCTTCCACTAGTGGAGTCATCAATGAACTTAAATCCAGCAGTGATTGGCCGTTTTCTCCCATTTCGGAGTGCCCACTAGACGCGGAATCTGGCGGTGCAAACAGACGCCTCCGGATTGTCCCCTAGGGCGTGACCGAGGAGCGGTGTAAGCCGGAGTGCGTGCATTCTGGCCGTCGGCTCTGCGTCCCTCTCCCACAGTGATGGCGGTAACGCCTTACAAGTAATGGCGTTACCGGTAACGCGTTACTTTTTTCGGCAACTTAGTAACGTATTCTTTACAATTTCGGAACTGTAACGGGTAACGTACTTCCGTTAACATTTTTTCGGTAACGTGAGGTGTCGCGTTTCTGATTACTTTTTCATCCTGCAGGTGCCGCTTTCTCACAACTCGCCCTGACGAATTCATTTGTCGCAGCGTCGTACTGCTGTCGGCCTGCCGGGCATTGACAAAGAAAGCGCGGGCGGAATCGCTTTATCGCCACGCAATGCTTGAAAAAAAGGCAGCGGAATCCGCCATGAGAAACTGTACGGACATGGTTTTCGTGGAAGTGGATTTGTAGGAGGTTGATAGCTGGAAGCTGCGCCTTTCCGCGCCCGAAAGACAGAGCACCCGAGGAAGCACTAGGGCTGGTTTACTTCATACCATGTGTGATCGTGACGCCTCGTACTTGGGGGAAACAAAACTTTCCGAGAGGCTGCCAAAACATAAAAATGACGTCCGCAAGTTCGAGTGACAGAGTAGTGCACTCACTGAGCACAGCGTGGTGAACGACCACTGCATCGAAATTTACTACTCCCGCGTCGTCGACTTAGAGGCCACTTACTATAAGCGGCTTTTCGTGGAATGCTGGCCCATCCAGGCGTCAGCCGGTAATGTCAACCGATCTACCGGCGCGCTGCCGATCGTTGAGCATAATGTGCCTCAACGGAATTCGGCACATTATGCAGAATAAGCGTGACCCCACGGCAGGAAGAAAATCCTGTAAAAAATGCGAGTGGGACGCGAAACGTCAGATTTTTTCTTGTAACGCAAATTAAAAAACGTTTTTTTTACTCGCTACCTTGGTTTGCGTCCCTTTGTTTCAGCCAAAGCCCATTAATATCGCGGCCACATGAACAGCCTCAACCGCGGTTAAGATAACAATGGTTACGGCTAACTACGGCTACAGGTAGTTACACGGCAGACATATAACCGCAGTTAGTCTCTTAACCGTGGTTACCGCAAACGGGTGGTTCCACGAGACATCTACATGGATTCGAAAGTTGATATTTGAGATTCTATTGAGTATTTTATATTTTATGCACATACCGCCCTGTAGCTCGTGAAGGAACTTCGTTTTCTGATTTTTTTATTTGCTACGTAATTTACGGGGAAAAAATATCGAACATATTCCATACGGAGGAAAAATTTCAACACCTGTCGTTCTCGAAAGTTCACGACGATATAAAGCACAAATATTACCGTTACAAAGAAGACATTTTGTGTACGTAATGTATGCGCAACAAAGAATAAAGTAACATTGTTTAAAATTTGTAGAGCGAAAGGAACTCTAGTGTTGCTTACAAACTTTGTTTTGAAAATAAATTTTGTTTTATTTCTATCTGTTTTGCAGCTACGTTTCTGGTTATTGAACTCCTGAGCGAGCGAGGCTGGTCTTGAACACCTTCACGTAAACGCTCGCAAGTGTTGCGGTAATTATACAGGTTAAAGTGAACAAATAATATTTATGCAGAAATATTTTTCCGTAACTAGGCCACTAAAGCATTTCTTTAATACCACAAAATTTGCGCGTCTATTGTGCAAATAGACGCACGCCGTCAGAATTACTGTATATTTGTTGAGAGTTAAGTAATACTTTCTTTGTGGAGAGCGTTGATGATTGAATATAATACTGCGTACAATGTCACATTGAGAAAAGTGGCTTCACCATGTGCCACAGGGTCAGAAGCCATCACATGTAATTCTAGAGGCAACTTTAAGCCACTATAACATTGCTAAGGTCCGGTATATCTGTGCAAATAATTCTCGTTAAATCGACATTTTGGGTAAAATTGTTGTTTGGGTTAGAACTTTTATGTGAACCATAAATGTGAGATTTAAAAATTTCTTATTGTGGGTTCCTGCAGCAAATACACATTGAATAATGTTTATTATTGCGGAGTAACGGCGGCAGTAACGTCCATAACTTTTTTTCGGTAACGGTAACAATAACGCGTTACACTTTTTGTAGGTAACGTAGGGCGGTAACGCGTTCCTTTTTTTTAGTGTAAAGAGCAACGTATTTAGTTACTTTTTTTAGTAACGCCTAACACTGCTCTCCCAGCATGTGCACCTTCTTGCGCTATTTAGCTAGCTCCTCCTGAAGGAACTCCTCACGTTTCAGCATCATTCTTCTCAGCCGGAGTTCCTCCGTGTCCTCGTGAACCGTTTGTTTGACGAAGTTTAAGTCGCGAATCAGCCGGTCCACCTGATCAGGGTCTATCTCCTCAATGGTACTGGTTTCGAGCACTTTTTGAGCCCTTAGTACAAGATCGCCAAAAATACGAGCAAGCTTCTCCTCCGGCGCTTCCAAGTTCACTTGTGGGTGCAAGATTCGGCGAGGCTTCGGACGTTTAGGACGACCGTCGCCTTTTGCTGATGTGGAACTATTCACATGACCCCGGAACTGCTTGGGCGTCGCCTTCACTTCCGGGGGATAAGCAGGTGAATGCGAGCTTGACGGTCCCGCCTCGTTCTTCTGGGCGCTCATGATGACCTGTGCATCAATAGATGATGATGATGATTGCCTTTATGAATGGCTGACACCCACTCTGGGGATGGCCAAGAAACGAATAATTTATAGCTAAAAGTGGTCACATATGAGTTGTATGAATAATGAATTATAGAGTAGTTATAATAAATTATTAATGCTAATTTAGAAATTTGAGATCAAAAACAGCCCTGATTCAATTAAGAATTTTTCTACAGAGGAACGGACATCCCGGTGACAATGACCTAATGAGGAAGCTCGCAAGGATAGAATATTAGAACTAATGAAATCCACTCTAATTCGACTAAACAAGGCTTGAGAGTGGTTTTCCTCAGTAAATTGAAGCGGTTGCGCGATAAACAATAATGTTCCACTGTTTCGTCTTTGTTGCAAAACGAGCAAAGAGGGGAAGCATGCAGAACAGCTCTATGCATATAAAAGTTTATTTTTGGAACGCAACAGCATAATTTTGCAAAAATTACTTCCTCTTGTCTATATTTTCGATATTTTACATATTTACCATATTTTGTGTACCACGATCTTGAAACGTATACATCGACGGCGTTAGCCTTAAAATCTTCGTGCGACAAAACCGAGTAAAGGGGCTTGAATCTCCAAACTATACATAGAAGCAGCCCACAAGTAGCACGAAGACAGTCTAGCCAACTGCTAATATAGCTACATTCCAGTTGACCCGGTTTACCTTTCTTGACAGTCCAACACTAATGTAAATCATGAGACATGTGCGTTTCGCTCCATTTATTTACTCGGTCATTTTTAAAACAAACGTGTCAGATAGCCTTTACAGTATTTGTGTATCTTGTTTTCTCGATCAGCTGTGTAATTAAACAGTAGTGTTGATGTTACAGGGCTGGATATTTCGCACGGGTTGGAAAACCTTTTTACACCTGTGAATAAGTCGAAGTCACAAAGCTAAGGGAACAAACAAACAGTTTGCGCCCTGTTTGCGCTCAGAAGATAAAATAGGCGAGGAGGTTTTATGCGTAAAGGTGGAAACAAACGACTGTAGTAGGTAACTGAGAAGTTAGGTCAGACACTGGATGATTACATTTCAGGGAAATGAAAAAAAAAACCATATACTGCAGAAATAATGTATTATTTCCTTATATACAACAATCCAACAAGCCGTGGCACCTTTACCATCTCGTCACTTGAATGAAATGACCCACAATGTCGAAACAATTGCTTGTTATACAATCTGTGGTGCCTATATACTGCCCCCAAGATTATGTGCAATTAAAACATTGGCATTTAAACTGTTCTTCACAATGTTTCCGGGAATATTTTTATTGTATTACAAAAAGTGCTGAAATGGAAAGAAAACTAGTCATCCATATGATTCATCTTTCTTTAAAACATGGCAATAGGGAAGATAATCTCAGTCTAAACCCGCGAGAATATATACTCCTACCTTTATATTTTCTAATCTTCATCATGGTATATAAGGACGCGTTTTTGGCAATTATTTTACTCACGTGGTTCAAATTTACTCAAAATATGCAACTCGTGTGCTGATAATGCAAATTATGTGCTGGTATGTAGAATAAAAGGAAAAGAACAATCTCTTTTCTGCAGTACTCAACTATGCGAAACACTACCGCGAGTACTTCATATGTGTGCCGCATAGGTCTTATAGTTACTTAGCGGTGCGGTCCATTTTCATCAATATACATAATGAGCTCGGAGGGCAGCGATTACACGATGCGACATATCGTCTCTTTGGGATGAAACAAGCGTAAATGAGCTATTGACGCGCCTGAATGCCGAAATGACGATGAGAAGCGTGTGCGCAGGTTCAAAAAGCATTTTAAAGGACACTCCGGTGATATTCTGTTACAAACCAAGCACGAAATCCACGAGCCTATTTAAACGCCAGCTTCATAGGCCTCATTTGCTAATGCCTCAGCGCACACTACGCGAGCTGGAAAGTTTAGTCGTATGACACTTCGCTTTGCTACTTTATATATACGCCGGTGCCACGTTGCTGAACTAAATGGAAGGTACTTAGTAGTCTTTCGAATACTGAATTATTTTTAATATCTCCATTCGCTTCGGAAAATTGAGCTACGACTGTCAGTTTTGCGCTTTTTTATGGCGAGTAGGTCGAGTGATAAAGAACTAACTGTGTATGTTTTTTTTTATTTCCTTATCCTGCCGTTTTCTTCTTTATGTGCCGTCATACAAGACTCGGAATATGTCGAAAAAATGTCACTTTGAGTGCTCGAGTATCCTGCGTCTTTTTTTTTTCTTTCTGTCTGATATGTTAAAATGTGTGCTTCCGTGCTTTTTATTACTGCCTGTCATTGCTGGTTCCTTGCAGAAGTTACCATTTTTGTCTGGATAAACAGCTTTATATTTTCTCCTTTTTTCCACTGTTCTTTACATTTTCAAATTGTCTGTATAGTTACCGCAAGCACTGATTGGTGTATAACTTTTTTTCCCATTCAAGTATGGGAGCTCACAAGTTTTCACTTTGGGGCTGCCTGTGTTGTACTAATTTTGTATTCACTATTATGTAAAACTGATATCGCTTACAGTATGAAATTTCGCCAAGAAGGACACGAACATCACAAGGACGGCGTGTGTGTTGTCTTTACCTGCGGCAAAATGTCACACAGTAAGCAATACTCACTAGGCCAAAAAGGTTTTTTTCAAGACAGATTTCGTTCATGAATAAACATGAAAGTTGATTTCATGTAGTGGTTCCTGCAGTACTGTAGTTTGAAGTGCGGCTTAGGCACGACAATCACGCAGGAAATAAAAAAAAAATCACTTGTAAGTAAGAGGCGAGTCCTTACTCTGCGACTACGTGCGATCTACAAAACAAGAAACCATATCACTCTTGACAAGTTATAAATCTGAGGAGGAAATACAACCAATAATTCATATAGCAGCGACGTCAATACAGAAAGCTCATTTCGTAATCTTATGTGAAAATGTACATTTAACGAGTACGAGTGTAAATTTCGGGGGAATGCATTACAGTGCATAGCGTATACGTTGCTCTATTCCATTGTAATCAGTTAACTTCATTTAATATCTGGGGCTTAACGTCCCAAAACCACGATATGATTATGAGGGACGCCGTAGTGGAGGACTGCGGAAATTTCGACCACCTGGGGTTCTTCAATGTGCACCTAAATCTAAGTACATGGGCCTCCCACATTTTCACCTCCATCGTCCATTGTAATAAGTATTTTAATAGAAAATTGCTAAGCGCACTTATATTGCAGTGCACATATGCAGCGCAGAAATGAAAAGCCAGATATCGTAATGCATTGCGTGTATATATCTTTCCGATTTGTAGCCTGACATCAAGCGCGCATACGTAGTTGTCCTTCATGTTGCCTACAATATTATCACCGTAGAGGATGATGGTCCCTGACACCGTTTGAAACCTGCCCCGCTCAAACACGAATTTCGCTCGCAATTTTCTGCATGCAGTTTCTTAATTCACTCTGGCCTCAAAGAAATCAGACTAAAGTTGCTAGAAAAATATGGTCGTCCCGGCCCTAGTCGCCAATTATTTCGTGGCTTTATCTTCAACAGCCATTCGCGAGATTTCATGCCCTAGTTTGGTGTTCAGCGAGCTATTGCCTAACGTGTCATTTTAGGCGATTACAGACAGTGTATTACGAAACGTTTGATTTGCATTAAAACGGCAAGCTGGGCAAGATTGCAGTTGAACACACTGTTGCTATGTCGGTAGTCCTCCGTCCGAGTCGCGCTACCCACATTGTAAAGGTATGTTTCACTCGCGCACACAATTGAAAAGGGTTGCCTCGGTCACAAATATCGGCACATTTGGAGTGGTGAGGCTTCCAATAGAAGTTTGATTACCATCGAGAAAGCACTAGGGGGCAACGTTAACGGATGAGTTGTCGGTAGTGGGATGTGATTCAGGAGCTTCCGTGCGCAGTCTCTCAACTGAAAATGTTATTGTGCTAACATAACAATGAAAGCGTAGTGTCGGTGCATTTGGTTTGCAGCGGTCTGTAAGGGCGCGAGGAAAAGAGCAGCTTGCAATGAACACACACACACAAAAAAAGACGCGCAAGTGAATATTCGCAACATAATATGGCAACACACTACGCGATTGTATAAGCAATGCACTGACCGGAAATCACTGCTTTCGGTTGGTGTCTGCGGTTTCCGGGCAACTGATCAACGCCGACAAGCGCGACGACACTATATTATAGCGAGCTCGCTAAACCGTTAGCGCGGACAATAGAGAAAGCTGGCCTCGCTCCCTAGATATTCTATGACTATGGAATGAACGCCTCCCCACGACGCAATCGTTTGGGCAGCAACTGCAAGGGCAGCGTGTCTGCAACGATATGCATAGTGCATTGGTCACAAGAGGTGCGACAGAAAAGAACGCTCCGCATGACTGTATGCATCCATTTCTCTCCCATGGTGTTTTTGCTCTTTCGTTTCTGTTTGTATAAGACCTCCATCAACAGGACAGTTAT
Organism: Rhipicephalus sanguineus; assembly: GCF_013339695.2. NCBI lineage: Eukaryota > Metazoa > Arthropoda > Arachnida > Ixodida > Ixodidae > Rhipicephalus > Rhipicephalus sanguineus. The sequence continues at coordinate 47,912,082 of NC_051176.1, forward strand.
TTAACAAATCCTTGCAAGAAATAAGTAGAAAGACACGTAAATATCCGCTAAATCACGACAGGAAGTGCTTCAGTTCCCATGCTCATTTTCTAAATAGTTATTTATACATTCGAAGTCTTATTGAGTCACAAATAGAGGTACGGTGCTCGGTATGATAACATGCTGTTTTACAGAATAAGCTGCTATGAAATCACTATCACTGTAAACCACATTACACCCGTATGGGTGTAAGTTGGTGTCTATAACTCACACCCCTACACCCCAAAAAAATAGGTGTGCTAAGCAGGACTACATCTATACAGTGGGTGTAATTTCAAACACCCAACGGGTGTGAACATTTCTGTTGGGTGTAAAAGCACATTACACCCAAAGGGCATTAGGTGTAAAACCACAATGCACTCCAACAAAAAAAATGTGTAAGGTGTAAAAGAACATTACACCCAAACGAAAAAAGGTCGTCAGGTGTTTATGCACAATTACACCCAAACACCCAGGCAAAAATATCCATAATTCGAGTGGTTCCCGCTTCCAGTTGTCGCCCATTGAAACACTAGAAAGCTTACCCTTTAGCTAGTCCTTTCAAGGGCGCATGACCTATTATAGTGGCTCCTGCCACAGTGGGAACATCCTGGCCCCAACACTGCTTTTATGGTGCATATGAAGCACAGAATATATGGCCCTCACATATTCAGTAAAGCACTCCACGGGCCGTGATTTTCGGCCCGGGCCCGGAACTCGTTGAAGTTTAGCCGCCCGAGCCCGGTCCGGTGATTCAATGCGCGACCCCGGCCGGGCCCGAACCCGAGAAAAACTTTCGCCTACCCGGCCCGGCCCGGCCCGACGGCAGATCAGGCCCGACAAAGGCCCGAGACAATAATATAGGTGGTGTTGCCAGAACATAGAATCTACAGCAAAGTGTTAAGTAGCAAATATCTACCCTTTCATGGTGAATGTTTCGCTAACAATTCTACTTTAACCTAGGGTAATTTCGTGTAAAAAGGAGCTCACGGTGGAAACACTTGAGCGGACATACTGGGTACAATGAATGGTTGTTCGGCAATGGTATACCACACCCTTTTTTTTTTTTTTGCAAATACAATAGGGATCATCAAGAGCGTTTTGTAGCAGATATTGCAGCAAGAAAAGTGATTTGCAGCATGAGCTCAGTTTCGATAGGAAGCAATAAGAACAAAGGAGACAGAGAAGAGAACGCTCTCTTCAATTTGTTTTTATTGTGCTCTTTACTGAAACTTAAAACATGCTTTAACGACAAAGTCAATCGTGCACCCGGCTTCTGGACATGTAACCTCTTAAAAAAATCGTATTGAGAAATTATTGAAAAGGCATTGGTCAATGTTGACATATAATACTGAAGAGTAATTGTCTGTCCATTGCATAATCATCGATTTCAATGTTGACACCTACGGAAAATTATTGTCCACTGAAATTTTACAATTTTATTGACAGAGAGTTTGTTGAATAGTAGTGGATTTCTGATTTAAAGTACATTGTGAATCGACAATTCTTCTTGACTGTTCTGTTGAATAATCATTGAGCTACACATGAGGCAGCGTTGAAATTTGATGATGTATTGAAAGTATACATGAAGTATGTTTTAATAGTTGTTGATTTTTTGTAGACATACAAGTGAAAGACGCTACCTCAGTACGCACAATGCTTACTGAGGCACGTGCCTCAGTACTACATAGTTCCGTGCCTGAGTAGGCATTCTTCAAAACGTCTTATATAGAACCTCTTGAAGAATGCCTACTAATACAGGTGGTTACAATATGTATTGTAATTCCCCATTGTATGCTTGGGGTTCATATGCACTTTTCGTAACTTGAATAAAAGCTGCTGGGTGCACTTTCGTGGGTTCATATGAGCACACAGCTGTCTGTACATGTGCACTGCTGATGTATGCTTGCATCAAGAACTGCAGGAGGCCTGCACAGTTCGAGTGTTATTCTGGCAGACTGTGCCAACTCACTCTGGATGGGAAACAGCAAGCTATATGTACACAAAAAGCAAAGAATAACTTCACCTGAATTACAGTAGGTAAGGCACAACTACACGGATTCAGATCGCGCTTTCAATAACTGCAATAGGAAAAACTTATCGACTGCTATAAAGCTTCCGTTCTTCAAAGCGCGCGTAAACCTGAAAACAAGGCAATCTGGGCGAGAAATAAAACACCAGGACACGGGCACCTAAGTCAACGGAATGACACACATACAGACACTGCAAGAAGTAAACTCTTTTATAAGTTCTGTGACCTTTAGTTTTCTTTCAAGAGCCCAAGGAAAAGAAGAAAACGCAAATGTGCGGATATCTATCTTTATTTATGCAAGAAACTGAAAATAACCCCACCATCAGACATGAAAGCCATAATTTGTTTGGTGCAGCACTTGTTTCAAAATATATGCGGTGAGTCCCACCTGCAAAAAAAAAATGAGAAAAGGAAATTGTTGTATAAGTTCGTACATAGAAGAGGACGGTGTAAACAGGCGAAAACTCGATAACATTCTACGGCTCCAAAAGGGCGAACATGCTACAATTAACCATGCTGAAGCGACACGCGAGAGAACGACAACGTTGAAGGCGCGCGTCGAAACAGTCAAAGCAAATTAACATCATAGCGCTAGAAAGACACTCAACTTCTGTCCCTAAAACACGATTTTAAACACTCACACTGCCATACATTCGACATTCGAAACTATTCCAAAATAGCGCAAATAGCGCAAAGTAGTTTTTCAGAGTCAGAATAGTAGTACAGGCGCTCGAAGGTAAACGTTAATGCATACCTTGAAACAAGCTCTAATAAGCGCGGCCAATAAAAGTCAGTACGTTCGAAAGTGAACGGAAATCGTAACCTAAATTTATATTAGAACGGTGTAATCATGTACGCCGCAAAGATTACGCAGTCACGTACTCCTGGAACACATCGCGAATGTGGCCCGTGATGCAACAAAACACGAATTTTCATTTTTCATGGATTTAAAATATAATTGTGCACAGGTAAAGAAAAATAAACTTGCCTTCAACAAGGACAGAGGCCTGTACTTTAAAGAATCCGCAAATCCAAGCAATGGTAAACGCACATCAAGCTGATCGTGTCCGTCCCTCCATCTAAGCAGAAATGAAGCTGCGAGAGTACCGCACCCAAACTGAGACGTCCATTTCTCCGCAGGAAATGTTACGGGACTATAGGCCTAACTCCCGTCCGCGTATAACAGCCACTAAGTCACTCCAGAGGAATGTAGTACTTGCATGCAGGTACTACACGAGTGCTGAATATGCCGCGAAGTAGCTTCTTCACAGCTGCGTTCATAATTTCCGAGAATCGCGTCACTCGCAGAGCACGAAACAAAGCGAGAGAAGACAAGCGCGGCGAGCGCGACCAACACGTCCGAATTCCGCGTGCTCGAATGACGTCAGCGGTCACACAACGGCCGCGCGGATGGATACACCAGATACAGCACCAGCGCTACGAAGCCTGTCACGAAGTTAGGCGGTAATCGTTGTTACGTAAAGCTTGCTGGTTAACGACCTTCGAACTCTGCATGCTCACTGACGCAATGCAACACAACGCATTTATTATTCTTTTGGCGTTTTTTCTTCGTCGCAGTAAGGCGGCACGCAAGCTCGAGTCCAAGCCGTCCAAGCGTTCAAGTTTCAACGTTTTTTGCATGGAGCAAGCGGCGCGGTGGCGTACGTTTGCCAACAGCAGTAGTAGTAATAAAATAGAATGAAAAGGAACGGTAGTCACGCGTACATCACTTTCCTCTGATAGCTCGTTGCGATGACGTTTGAGATACACGGTCTAGTCGACGTCGCGTACATGCAGGCGTTGTATTACGCGTCGAGACGCCGAGGCCCCCACTATCCATAGGTAGGTACTTTTACGTCGTGCTCGCGATAGGGTTAAGGGGCTCGTTTCGTGAAAATTTTCGCTGTCGGTGGCGGCTTCTTTGGTTGCGAGAGAAAAAGCAGCGTTGGCTGTGAGCGAAAATTCGAGGTAGATGCGAATAAAGATATGAGCCAGAGGCAACCCGCACTCCGGCTCGCCTTGCGGCACGGTTTGGGTCTCTAACGAGAAGCGAAGGCAGGCTGGCGATCGGCAAGGCGATATTCATCCGTGTACATGGGACACACAAAACATTGTTGTTATAAAAGTACTGTCGAAGAGGGCGAAAACCTTTACCTTTACTATACGTTTTTCTGGTGTGTGTGTGTGGGGGGGGGGGTGCGTGCGTGCGTGCGGATATCGCTATCGCGTTCAAGCTTAACGGTTTATAAATTTTTGTTACTCGCATGCCTCCACGGCAGTACATATGTGCTCGGCTGCTCACCTGAAGATTGCGCCCCGCCACGGTGGTCTATAGTGGTTATGGCGCTCGACTGGTGACCCGTAGGTCGCGGGATCGAATCCCGGTCGCGGCGGCTGCATTTTCGATGGAGGCGAAAATGTTTGAGGCCCGTGTTATTAGATTTAGGTGCACGTTAAAGAACCCCACGTGGTCGAAATTTCCGGAGCCCTCCACTACGGCGTCTCTCATAATCATATCGTGGTTTTGGGACGTTAAACCCGAGATATTATTATTATATTGTTATTATACCCGAAGATTGTTGGTTCAATCCCGGCTGCGGCGGTATCTTTTTTAATGGAAGCGAAAATGCAAGGGGCTCATTTACTTCGATTTTCGGTGAACGTTAAAAATTCCCAGGTGTCTCACGTTTCCGAATATGAGCCCTCCACAACGGGCTGCCTTATAACCATATTGGGGTTTTGGCACATAAAATCCCAGTAATTCATTAATTAAGCTTTCTTGTGTATTCTGCTGCAGTACAGTTTCTGCGCACTGTTTACTAGGAGGTTAGACTTACCTGCGTTGCTTCTGTTACTAAAGCAAGAAGTCAGCAATGGATTGTTGCCGCATGAAGAGTTATGTTGTGGGTCATTCGGTTAGAGCTAATTAGAACGGACAAACTTAAAAATCACGTTAATGTGGTTGAACTGGAGTGCAGAAGACTTTTATATGCTCTTTCATGAAACAATCAGCCAGTGGAATACTTTATGTGCTGACGCTGTATCTATGATTCGTTTCTGCAGCGTCATGTTCGGTCATGTACTCTCTTGGTTGTCCCTTTGCTGTGTTCGAATAAGCGGTAATTATTTTCATTTTTCACCTTTATGTACTATGTATGTGAGTACTGACTGCCATAGAATAGTATATCGGCAGTATGTAACAAAAATTAACGCAAAAGTTTTATCGCAGAAATTTCCAAGTGCCACAGGTGACACCTATGGGTCAATTCACGCAGTGAATTGACCCATAGGTGTAACATTAAAAGAACACCCATGGGTGTGGTAGAACGAAGATACCCCCATTGTACACCCAAAAAAAAGAAAGGGTGTGCGGAGGGTGTGCAAAGAAGACATTACGGCCTTTCGGATAATATTGACAGAAAAATGGGGTGTACAATAGGTGTTTTATCTCAAAGACACAAATACGGGTGGGAAATGGTTTGCAACGTACGATAGCCGTTTTTGGCTATCGGAGTGATTTCCGGAGCCCTCCACTACCGCGTCCCTCATAATTAAATCCTGCTTTTGGGAGATTAAACACGACCATTTATTATAATTGTACCACGGTGTGGTATGGGGAGATCTGAGCAGAAGCAGTAGTGCTCGCAGCACGATGCTCATGCCGGCAGTGGTAAGTGGAACACCGCCCTGGATGTGCTCCAGATCCGATTACGCGGCGATCACGGACGCTGAGGCCACACTGATCACTGACGCTGAGACCAGACTGGTCGGTGGAAAGCCTATACAAACACAACTTGCAGGACATTATAGGCACCCGATCAAACGGCTGCAATCTTTCCGACACGGAGAGCATCGAAGTAAGCCGTGCACAGCTAAATTAATAATGCGTTATAGCGTTAAAACTACACTTCAGGCGTTTAAGGGGCACATAAAAACGCTTATGCAACAAGAAACCACTTGTGACTCTTGACTCATAATCGTACTCTCAGCTGCCAGGGCGTTAACGCATTTAGCGATACCTTGCGCTCGATTCTATACCAGTCTAAGCCGTCACTCACGGCCGGCTTATCCTGGTGATGACGATGGTGGGTCACTTTGGTCATTCAGAATATGGGAAAAGTGCAGACCAATAGCATTGTAAAATGCATTACGCCAAATCTGTGACCGTCAATCGAGAGTACTTGTTGACCCAATTGAACAATTATGGCATTTACCCATTAGCATATGGTAGTAGATGATGCACAAGGGCTCAGGGTAACACACGCGTTACCTCACGGCAGACACCTCGATCAGATCTAAAACACTAGAGCTGAGGGTTAGGAACGATAACGTTGCTTAGCGTTTCGAATTTCAAGCGTCCATGCCATTAACGGGACACTAAATACAATTATTAAGTCGACGTTGATTGTTAAAATAGCGTTCCAGAAACCTCGTAGTGCGTGTTTCGTGCCGAGGAAATGCTTATTTTGAAAGGAAATCACGTTTTAGGGGTCCGCACGCCGTTAGCGCACTTCAAATCACCCGCCTGAACGGGCCTTCCGACGTATGAGTTGCGACCGGTGCACAAGATTGCCCGCCTTTACTGTCCGGCCACCGGCGCTATGGTTTCTTGCACAACGGCGGCTATCAACCTTGCCAAAACGCAGCCAAGGGCCACTGCGAAACTGTATAGTTAACTGCAACGGAGCTTAGCTTGGCCAGCAGCAGAATTTGAGTATCAACAGCGTGAAAATAGCGAGAGCCAAGCACACGCAGCAGTACGCGATACCAAGACTACCACTGAGACGCGACCCCGTGAGCGAAGCGCAGTTCGCCGAAAACGGAACTTTTGAACCACTCGCGCCGTTCCCCATGATAACGCTAAGACATTCTTTTTTTATGAATCAAACAGAAACGAACAAGCAGCATTTTATTACGTCTTGCGATGCACGAAAGGTTCTTTTCTTTATCGCAACTAGTTTGATTACGAAGGAAACAATTGTTAATTTTAAGGGCTCGTATTTCTTTGTTATACACAATATTAATAAGCACTAACAAACAATAATGCCAAGGTAAGTATAGGGGATGTTCTTGGTAGTAAATGTAACGTAAATGTGATGAAAGAAAACTGGACGAAAAGATAACCTGCCGCGGGCAGGGACCGAACCTGCGACCTTCGAATAACGCGTCCGATGCTCCACCAACTGAGCTACCGCGGCGGCCATCCCCCCGTCCACTTTATAGGGCATATATGTACATTTAAACGTGGGAGCGTCAGTCAGCGCCGCCAGTAGCCATGACGGCGAGTGTGGAACACTCTTTTTCTGCCTTGTTGGCGTCACGTAGCACGTGAACTTATTACGAACTGGCAGCTGACCAATAATCCCTCGCATACTACCTGAAAGCATCAAGTCTGCCAGAACGAGACCCTCGCTATGAACGAAGGAAAGAATTGTTAATTTTAAGGGCTCGTATTTCTTTGTTATACAGAATAATAATGAGCACTAACAGACAATAATGCCAAGGAAAGTACAGGGGATGTTCTTAGTAGTAAATGAAAGGTAAATGTCAAGAAAGAAAAGTGGACGAAAAGATAACTTGCCACAGGAAGGGACCGAAACTGCGACCTTCAAATAACGCGTCCGATGCTCTAACAACTGAGCTACCGCGGTGGCCATCGTTCTGGCAGACTTGATGCTTTCAGGTAGTATGCGAGGGATTATGGGTCAGCTGCCAGCTCGTAATGAGTTCACATGCTACGTGACGCCAACAGGCAGAAAAAAGAGTATTCCACACTCGCCGTCATGGCTACCGGCGGCGCTGACTGACGCTCCCACGTTTAAATGTACATATATACCCCATAAAGTGGACGGGGAGATGGCCGCCGCGGTAGCTCAGTTGGTAGAGCATTGGACGCGTTATTCGAAGGTCGCAGATTCGGTCCCTGACCGCGGCAAGTTATCTTTTCGTCCTCTTTTCTTTCTTCACATTTACCTTACACTTACTACTAATAACATCCCCTATACTTTCCTTGGCATTATTGTCTGTTAGTGCTCATTAATACTGCGTAGAACAAAGAAGTGCGAGCCCTTAAAATTAACAGTTCTTTCCTTCGTTCATAGCGAGGGTCTCGTTCTGGCAGACTTGATGCTTTCAGGTAGTATGCGAGGGATTATTGGTCAACTGCCAGATCGTAATAAGTTAACGTGCTACGTGACGCCAACAGGCAGAAAAAGGAGTGTTCCACGCTCGCCATCATGGCTACTGGCGGCGCTGACTGACGCTCCCACGTTTAAATGTACGACGGGGGGATGACTATGACCGCCGCGATAGCTCAGTTGGTAGAGCATCGGACGCGTTATTCGAAAGTCGCAGGTTCGGTCCCTGCCCGCGGCAAGTTATTTTTTCGTCCACTTTTCTTTCTTCGCATTTACCTTACATTTACTATAAGAAGATCCCCTATACTTTCCTTGGCATTATTGTCTGTTAGTGCTCAATAATATTAAGTTTGATTACTAGTGTTTCATTGTACTCGGGACTCTTGACGTCACCGGGATCATTTCCAAAATGTCCCTCTCGTGGCGCATATCGTGTCCTACATTTACTTTAATTTCTCGATTAGTACAACACTGCTGTTGATAATATTGACGTCTTAGACGTTCTCACACCTTGATCTTTCACTCTGACATAAATTGTTATTTGCCTTTAGTGTCCCTTTAAGCTGCCGCGAGCGATCGTCTCCTGTGGCCTTAAGAAAACCGCCATCCTCCGGAAGTTTGGTACTATTCGCCACGAGATCGGACTATAGGTGGCAGCACCGTCGCCGCGTTTGTGTGAATAGGCGGTCGGCGTCGCGTATACAAATGTACGCAGCGACGCTTCGCCGTATGCGGTTTGAGTCGATTGTTGGCGAGTAAAGCGCGTTGACTGCAGCCTAATGGTGATATATGTGCCCTCAATTGCCATATCAATGCACGCAACCGTCGTAACGTACCTATTAATTGCGAGAGAAGTGCAATCTGCCAATCAGTGGGGTACTGGCCTTCAGTCACATTCGTGTTTTGCCCCGTGCTCCATGTTTTGTCTTGCTTTACTTGCACGTGTTTAAATTGTGTTTTGCCTATACCACAATATAAACTGTGTTGCGCGACTGAGCCATTGAAGTACTTACTTCTTCCTCTAGCGGCTACAAAGAGAACCTGTATTTCTGCGTAATTAGATGAAGTAGACCTTTGTGCACTCTGCTTTTCTGTTTGTATGAATACGCGTATTGCTGTAGATATGCGTGGCCTCAGGTGCTTTTTTACCGCTTACCATCCTCTGCAGACGACAGTTCATGCTTTGCGGTATTACAAGGATTTCCAAATCGCCAACACATCACGAGATGGTGTCACTAAAATTCTGCACTCACACCTCGACATTTAGTACTTTTTTTTCGTTTAGGACGACGCCGAATGAACTATGTGACGTGCTTGAACGAGAAAGCGGAACCCACATTGAAATGGTTTTGGCGAATGGACGGTACGATGGCTAGACCTAGCGCCTAGAGCACTGCACGGGCTCGGGCCTACCCGAAAACCCGGGACCGGCCCGGCCCATGGGCCGGGTCGGGCCGGGTGAAGTAGCTTTCACGGCGGGCCTGGGCCGGGCTCGAGTCTGAAGCTCCGGGCTTAGGGCCGGACCCGGGTTTGAGGTGGCGGGCCCGGGTCGGGCCGGGCTCGGACATTCCTCAGTTTTTCAAGAGACACTAAAGGGACACAATGAATCGGTTAAGGCTGATAAAGTGTACTCTAAGAACTCGAATGTAGTTACTTTCACCATCATAACGAGGAAATCAAGGGCAAGGTTCCATTTCTAAATTTCGCGCCTAAATCTCCGCGCGTCACGTAATGAATTTCAAACTATTCCTCGTATCTTGGGGACAGTGAGTCAACGAAACTTCTTGAAACTTGGTATGTTAAGTCTATGGCCCTGTCAGAGGTCAATGTACTTAATTGTTACCGATTAGAAACTACGTAGATCCCGGTAGACGCCGTGCTTGTTGCACAATTTTCAAGGCGGCGTCGGCACCCACATTTTCTTTTTGCGCGTTTTCTCGCTTACAAAGACTCTTGTGGCAGCGAGCACGATGATTATGGAATTTTAAGAGTAATTTACTGATAATAGAAGAATTGGTTTTTTCTTTTGTGTCCACTGAAGTGTGTTCCTCATACTTTGCGCGTACATATACATTTCACATTTTATCTCGATAAAACGATTCTTTTTTTTTTTGCAAGCTATTTGGAGAAGCTTTATGAAGGGCAGGTACTGAACCCCTTTTGCTTCTTGCATATGGAGCTACTTGGTATATCGGGCGAGCTAAAAGTAAATAGACCAGGCGCCTATATAGTTAACATCCCGCTATCTTGTGCTTTATTTGCATTCGTTAATATTTTATATCCTAAATATTATTCTCTAATCGCAGTAATAGATGTAGTATAATAAATTTGTACATATAACTCATCATCGCAAGTGCGATCACGGAGCTCCAAGGCGGGGAAACGTTCTTGCAAGTTGCAGCCCTCCACTAAAACGAAAAGACTGCGCGGAATCTCGCTGTAAAAAAACCCTATAACGACATTCTCTTTCCGTGGCTCCGTCTAGGCTCCCAGAGGTCACGTGACGCGAGATGGACATGCACAGCCTGGTTTGTGTGCCCACATTGTTAACATCTGAGCGTTCGTCTTGTTCTGCCATATCAGGGCTCTCAAACTCGCCTCATCTAACGGGTCGCATTCACGAAAATTTACTTCTGCAAGGGCCAGGACAGTGACGAAGGTAGCAGTGGAAGGTGAGGGAGGGATAGGTTGTACCAGATGTCAGCTAAGGTTGCCTTTTTAAAAACCTTTTTTTAATATTTCATATATGGGTCATTTCTGAAGGGCAATTGGCGGCAAGTTTTCACCAACATATCGATACCTATCTCCAAAATGACAAATCTGGGCGCCAATTCTGCAATACCGAGTTTTGTTTAACGGTTATGTATCACCACATGGTAGGTGCAGGCGATGCCTCGCGAAAAAAATATTTTAGACCTGTCATGCCTGTGTAGCTCAAGAACGTACTTATAAAGAAAATAAAGAAAAATGAGACAAAGACAGTCATGTGCGGGCCCCGCCACGGTGGTCTATAGTGGTTATGGCGCTCGACTGCTGACCCGAAGTTCGCGGGATCGAATCCCGGCCGTGGCGGCTATATTTTCAGTGGGAGCGAAAATGTTTGAGGCCCATGTACTTAGATTTAGGTGCACGTTAAAGAACCCCAGGTGGACGAAATTTCCGGAGCCCTCCACTACGGCATCTCTCATAATCATATCGTGGTTTTGGGACGTTAAACCCCAGATGTTATTATTATGTCTCGGCCGCAGGCCGCTAGCGAGAGGTTCGCGGGCCGCGTGTTTGAGACCCTTGCACTATATAGTGCGAGAGCTACATGATACTGCCACAACAGCGTTGCAATGTGCAGTAATAGCATAAGGGCAATAAACATGTATATTCATGTTTAAAGGCAAGGTATATTAGCTTGACGAAATATCCACGGGCCGGGCCGGGCCCGGGTTTACGGGTAGGCCCGAGCCCGTGCAGTGCTCTAGGTGCACCTCCTTGATCTGAAGTGGAGGCTGGGCAGGCAGACGCGGTCGAGTGTCATTTTGTGGTGTCTATGCTATGGCAAAAAAAAAAAATTTCGGGGGAGGGGGAGGTGGGGGGCACGGGCCCGGTGTGATGCTACCCTGTGGCTACGCCACTGGTCGAGAATGTTACTCGCACCTTTATTACCAAACTGGAATGAACCCCGAAAAAAGATCGCAATCACTTCGTCCACCTACTGCCAGTCCTACCAGTGTAGTCTCACCAGCGTAGATCACCTTCTGCCGGTGTAACATCGTTAGGAAGGCATACACCATTATAATACAAAAAAGCGCCCTTTGCAAGCAGTGCATAACCAACACTGCTCAAAACTGAAAGGAAAAGCCACCAGAGGCATTTATAGATTATATTTATTAGCGGCACAATTTTCGGGAACGAGAGAAATGAAGGGATCAGCTTGACAGCTATTTTCATTCTGCAGAGTTCCAAAAATACATCCTTAATTTGCTCCAGTGGTGGAAGTTTAGAACTACGTCTGCCGACGCCTTCACATTTAGCAAGGCAGATGGGCGCCCCTGCGGCTAGCGCAAGCAGTGCAAGAAACTTTAGTGCGGTAGGACATGTGATGCAACGGCGCGTGGTGTGCTTATAATAATATTAATAATAATATTTGGGGTTTAACGTCCCAAAACCTCGATATGATTATGAGAGACGCCGTAGTGGATGGCTCCGGAAATTTCGACCACCTGGGGTTCTTTAACGTGCACCTATATCTAAGAAGACGGGCCTCAAACATTTTCGCCTCCATCGAAAATGCAGCCGCCGCGGCCGGGATTCGATCCCGCGACCTTCGGGTCAGCAGTCGAGCGCCATAACCACTAGACCAAAGTGGCGGGGCGTGCTTATAATGGAATCTCTTTATAATTTTTTATTTTTTTGTACAATAACATGCGAACAAACAAACTACAAACTACATGCCACAAAGACTTAGACTGTATGTAATAGCAGTGGTGTGATATGTGAAAAGAATGCTATGACAAATAGTTTCTTTTTTTCCATTCGGCTTCTTACACGTATTTGCAAAATGCACGTGGTGCGCGTGGTTCGGTATAATTTGTATCTACGATAGTGTATTTACAACAAATGTAATAAATTTGGCTTTTTTCCTCTGTTTCTCTTGATGTGGCAATGTGCTACTATGATGAAGATATATGTGCTATACATATCTAGAACGGTGCACGGTTGGCTTTGTCGTTATGGCACGCTTTAATGGGACACTGAAGAGAAAAACGATTTGTGTCGTATTAGTAAGTTACTCTTTCACAATTCCAAAATCACCCGCCTGCCGCGAGAAGACGCATGGGAAGCAAGAAAACGCACAAAAAGAAATTACGGCTGGTGACGCCGCCTTGAAATTCCAGCATCAAACGTGTCATAGATTTTGACGGCGTCTGCTAGGTCCTACGCAGTTCGTAATCGGTAAGACTTAAGTGCATTGTCTTCCGCGGGGACCGTACACTTAACATACGAAGCTTCAGGAAATTTTGACAAGCCAAAGTCGCCAAAATACGAAAAAATACGCTTTGAAATCCGTGTTGCCACGCGTAGAGATTTTGGCCCAAAATTTGGAAATCCAACCTTGACCTTGATTATCTCCTTTATTAATGCATCTGTGTTGGTGAAGCTAACGACATCAGATTTCTCAGAGTACAGTTTATCAATCTAAGCCGATTGATTGTTTCACTTTCGTGTCCACTTAAACTTCAATAGAGAGCGCAATAAAATTAAAGTGAAGAGAGCGTTCTGTTCTGAGTCCCCTCTGTTTTTATTGCGCTCCTTATCAAAACAGAACTCATGCAGCAAATCACTTTTCTTCCTGCAATATCTGCTACAAAACGCTCTTGCTGATCCCGATTGTATTCCCAGAAAATTAGGCACAGTATACCACTGTCAAACAAACGTTCATCGTACTCAGTGTGTCCGTTCAACTGTTTCCACGGTGAGCCAGCCCCTTTTTTTAAGAAAGTACCGTACGTTAAAGTATGCTTGCTAGGGAAGCATGCGCCAAGCAGGCGTATATATTTGCCACTTAAAACGCCTTGCGGTCGATTCTACGTTCGGGCAACACCATCTATTGGCTCGGGCCCCTGTCGGGCGCGATCTGTGGTCGAGCCGGGCCGGGCCGGGTAGGCGAAATTTTTTCTCGGGTTCGGGCCGGGCCCGGGTCTCGCTTTGAGTCGCCGGGCCGGGCTCGGGCGGGTAAATGTGAACGAGTCCCGGGCCCGGGCCGGGCCCGGGCCGAGAATCAAGGCCCGTGCAGTGCTCTACTAGCGCCACACCGACACGGGCGTGCACTCACTTATTAGAGTGCATAAAAGTGTCGTAAGGCGAAATGCTTATATATATCGTGTAGGCATACGTACAAGCATTTGATACTGTGCTAGCACAACGGAATAAGCTGTAATCGGAGGATGCGCATGACGTGCTGTCGTGCCTGGGTATTTAGATCCGTCCCTACTCGGCAACCATGCTGTTGCTACGATAGGGCAGCGTCGTACCCGAACTCCGTTTGGTAGCGTAGTCGAGTCTCCGGGTTGAGGAAATGCTGCTAGCAAGTTGGGAAAACAATAACAAGTTTACTGGCACTTTTTGTACACCCAATTTACATCATGACAAGGTCAGAGTTCAGCGACGAGCGAATTGGATGAGCCTGTTACCGAGGGCTCAGAGCCCCATTTCTCACTCAGCACCGTCGTTTTAACCCCTCAGTTCGGCCCCTCCTTCTTGATGACCACCAATCACACACACGACACCTCCCACCATGGCACAGTCCATTTCACTGTCGCTGAGGGGTCGTTGCGCACTTGAAGCAGCAAGGGTCCGGCGGTTGACGGCACGCAGGTGGGGGAAGCAGGACAACAGGTTCCTCGGGCTTGCTCCTGCAGTTCTTTCCCCGAAGGCAGAACGTGCTTGCTTCTGCAGTTCTTCCCCGAAGGCAGAAAAAGGTTTGCGGAGACTCCCGTCCAAACATACCCGTCAGGTGGCTTCGGCAGCGTACCAAGCCAAGCCCAGGTGGTCCATTGTCTCCGGCCTTGCCGTCCCAGACTTTGAGGCCGAGATTCTGCCCATTGTTGGTCACTCGTCGTCCCAGAAATTCCGTTTCGTGGAAGGATGCAGGTGTTCTAGCAGTGTGAGAACGCCTCGCCCGCAGATTCTCATGGTCAGCGCCTCGCCACCGACTGCCAGTCATAACAGCCTGCTCCCTCGCCAGTGGAGAAACGGAGGGTAGCAGCCAACGCTGCTGCTCGAAGGGTCGACGTAATTCGCCACCGTTGAATGCCCAAAGCTCGTCTTCGCCTGAAGCATTGTCTGGTCAGTTGCAACCCAAATTCTGCGGCCTCTCTGAAACTCAACCACATGCAGAGCAAGCACTCGGCCGCCTCCGAGCAAACCAGGCCAAAAGAGGGTTGGTAAACAAACTTTCATTATTAGCTTTATACGAAAAGCTCACACTCAAAACTCTCAGGACTTACTTATGCTGTGGAACCAAACGTGCTACATTATTCAATCACACAAATAGTTGCACAAAAAAAACCTCAAATATCAATTTCGAGACATTGGGAAGAGCACCCCAGACTCGCTTAGAAAGAGCGGCTAAGCGCGTCAGCGTTTCCATTCAATTTGCCCTTCTTATATTTAATGTCGAAAAGATATTACCTAAAAAATCAAACTCCACCTCAGAAGGCAACTGTACTTAGATGTCGCGGTTTGCAGCCAGGCAAGGCGATAACGGTCCGTATCTACGCTGAATTTGACGCCTCCGAGATAACACTACAACTAATGAATGGCCCACATAATGCAAGCGCAGTCCCTTTCTGAAGCGCAGTTCGCCATCTCGCGAGAGCTCAATCTTCGGTTCAAGTAGAGCACGGGATATTCATTATCTTCGTCATCCTTGTGACATTGAACGGCACCTAGGCCTCGATCACTCACATAACTCTGGACCGTGAACTCTCGGTCGAAATCCTGAGCTCGCAAAACCAGACGGTTAATCAGTACCGCCTTCACGCTTAAGAAGGCAGCTTCCTTCTTTTCATCCTAGACTACTTTCGCCTGTTCTGTCCCGCGAAGAACATCGGTCAAAGGGTGGCCAACGATGAATAAACTCCCGATGCAAAGACTGCATTCCAGCGAGCCCCAAAACGCCCCTTCGTCCTTCTTTGTTTTGGGCCGTGGATAGTCTGCTACTCCTGAGCTCTTAAGCTCATTAGGTTTCCTAAAACCTAGGCCTACGCCGTGACCTAAATAGTCTACGATTGCACTTGCAAAACGATCTCATTCCTTACAGTCAGAACCCTATCAAAAGGTTCGACCACGTCACATACCCCTGAACGATCGCTCACGCCGTAACGTTCGGAAACCTTACTGATCCGCTCATGTGATCACTTGATAACTAATTCTTCAAAGAAAAGAACAAAACATAATGGGATAAACGCTGTCTTCTAACAGGTTCATTCGGTTAAAGCTACCTGCCCATGCCAACGCCTCTGATAAAAACCACTGTGCTCTCCTGAGCGCCTCAATACCTCATTCCTATAGCGTTGCAAAAGACAAAGCACAACTAACCCTTCACATATTCCCTCTAAGTTCTTCTAAAAGCTGATCCTTACATTAAAAACACACATTGTACAAAAAAAAATACCCCAGGTGCAATACACTTCAAAAGCACCTCAAAACATTTGCATTGGATTTATGCTAAAACCTTGCACCAAATGCCTGTCAATTCCAATAGCGCGTAACGAAAACTGCACCGCTCAGTGCCAAACTCATTTCGGAAACTGATGCTGATATCTCTCCTCAAATGCTTATTCACCCCAAATCGACATGGAAGTGAACGCATACGATATCGCACTAAACTTTTCAAAACTAGAAAAATACAGTTTTCGTGCTAAAAACACCTTCATCAGAAGTTCATCCTAATGAATAAAGAACTTCGATGCTCTCTTCAGCCCTTTACTACTGCGCGGTTTTTCTTAAAACTTTGCACAACGTCTCGTAATACACAAAATTAAACTGGCGGAATTCTACATTCCTAACCAAAACAATGAGTAATCCTAGTTTGCACACACGTGCAACACTGCGATCACTCGAACTGACCGTTCCCCTTTTCTCAATTAGATTCGCTTGAATCGTACCCGATGGGGCCGCGGTCCTGCCTGCTTTCTAGCTCGCCAGAGGCTACAATATGCACGAGCTATCAGCTGCACTCTACCGTCACACTTCATTCGGCACCTCGGTCGGCTCCCCTCAGTAAGGCGAATGGAATGCCAGAAACGGGGAAGAAACCGTGTCCGTTCTCCCTTTGTGCTCGCCTCCGCGCGGTGCTTTGTTACCCGCCGTACACTGGTCTTTCGACTTTGAGAACTTGGACCCAGGTGCTCTCCCGAAACTGTCAATCTCAACCTCGCCTTCCGTCGTGGGAGCGCACCTTGCTTTCTCCCTCTGCGCCTCTCGCGCTGCTTGCGGCTGAATGAATGCCTCAATTTACGATTCCGCGAACTGTCCGTTGGCCTACGCTTGCGTCTTTCTCGCGCCGGGGTGGGACCTTTCTTAAGCTTACGCTGAGCCGAATGCCTCCGCCGCTTTCTTTTTCTACGATGTCGGCGAACATCCTTTCTCTCGATGTCTCGATCATCGCTTCGTGTCGTGACATGCGGAGTTGTGCAGCTCGTTGGTGCTTGTACTACATATTTCTGCGCAAGCTTTTCGATTTCTCCGCCACATCGGACTGTCGGGCCAAAGCATCTGTCTCAACACTGACAAAATCTGAAACTGGGCCCTCTCCGATGGTATCGCTGCACCCCTGGAGCGTCGCGTCTTTACTATGGTCGGCCGTCCCGCTAACTGTATCTACTTTTGACGGTTCTGAAACGTCCGCCGAACGCTTTCGCCTCTTTCTTTTTCTGCATTTTCGGCAAACATTCTTCCTCGCGACGCCTTCATCATCGCTTCGTGTCGCGACATGCGGAGCCGTGCAGCTCGTTGGTGTTTCTGCTACACCTTCTATCTCGCTCACACTTCTTGAATTCTCCGCTACGCCGGACTGTCGCGCCAAATTGTCTGCGTCAGCGCTGACAAAATCTAACTCCGAGCCCTCACCGACGGTATCGCCTAACCCTTGAAGCGTCGCGTCCTTGCCTTTGTCAGCCACCACGCTAACAGTGTTTACTTCTGACGATTCCGAAACGTCCTCTTGAGGCACGAGGAAGGTTTCCAGCTCCTCCTTGAGCCCATTAGGGCGGCTAGTACCAACCTCGTCCACGAAAGGAACGTCTTCCGGAATTGTCCCTAACTCAAGACCAGCCAAGGCCTCATTCTCAACCTGCTCTCCTTCCATGCTCTCTGGAAACGGCGGGCCTTTCTCTGGCGCGATCTCGAAAACGGCGACCTGTCGCTCGTTCTCAGGAGAAGGATCCCTTTGCATACCATTCTTGCTTTCCTCTCTCCTAGCTGAAGTTCCGAATCTCCGGAACAAAGATTCTTTAATTACATCGTAGTTGTCCGCGTCCTTCTCACTGAGTCGCGTAACAACCTCAACTGCCTCACTGGGCAGAACTGACATTAACCCCTGAGACCAAGTGTCTCGCTCAAAAAACAGTTCTTCACACATTTGTTCAAATTCAGCAAGATATAGGCCGATATCCCCTGATACCACATATGGCTGCATATACCTTGACATCTTGAACTCTGCCTTCTTGTTGAGAAGAGGTACCACTCGCTGGGGACAACTGCCCGACCTCTTACTCAACTCCAGGAGTTCTACCTTGACTTCTAGTTTGCGGAGCTCAAACTCTTGCTCACGCCACCTTTCCTCCCTTTCACGCTTACGCCTCTTTTCTTCCCTTTCGAATTCTGCGTGGCGTTCCTCTCTTTCACGCTCACGCCTCTTTTCTTCCCTTTCGAATTCTGCGCGGCGTTCCTCTCTTTCTCGCTGTCTGAGCTGCTCTTCCTTTTTTTGGTTGATGAGTTCCCATTCTTCACAGAGCTCCTCATCATCGGCCCCCAAATCAATGATTGCCTGTATGATTAGGGATTTTCCTGCCAAACCCTTTGTATCGATCCCCAATTCCTCACATAACAGCAACACGTCCGGCTCCTGCAGCTTCTGTAAATCCATGATCGTCCCGAGTGCCCGCTACTTCCAAAATAGCTATCCGAGAGTACGTAACCTTGAGTCTCTCGGCAAAGTTATCTACCAGTTCTAAAACCCTCGTTTAGAACCTGGTCCACATCAAAGGAAAAGCCAAGCACTCACCCACACGTGATCGATGTCTCGAGACAGCTGCATTCCCTTAGGCCGACTGTTGTTGTCGCTTGTAGCTTCAGATCCCAGCGCTGATCACCAGTTGTCGTGCCTGGGTATTTAGATCCGTCCCTCCTCGGCAACCATGCTGTTGCTACGATAGGGCAGCGTCGTACCCGGACTCCGTTTGGTAGCGTAGTCGAGTCTCCGGGTTGAGGAAATGCTGCTAGCAAGTTGGGAAAACAATAACAAGTTTACTGGCACTTTTTGTACACCCAATTTACATCATGACAAGGTCAGAGTTCAGCGACGAGCGAATTGGATGAGCCTGTTACCGAGGGCTCAGAGCCCCATTTCTCACTCAGCACCGTCGTTTTAACCCCTCAGTTCGGCCCCTCCTTCTTGATGACCACCAATCACACACACGACACCTCCCACCATGGCACAGTCCATTTCACTGTCGCTGAGGGGTCGTTGCGCACTTGAAGCAGCAAGGGTCCGGCGGTTGACGGCACGCAGGTGGGGGAAGCAGGACAACAGGTTCCTCGGGCTTGCTCCTGCAGTTCTTTCCCCGAAGGCAGAACGTGCTTGCTTCTGCAGTTCTTCCCCGAAGGCAGAAAAAGGTTTGCGGAGACTCCCGTCCAAACATACCCGTCAGGTGGCTTCGGCAGCGTACCAAGCCAAGCCCAGGTGGTCCATTGTCTCCGGCCTTGCCGTCCCAGACTTTGAGGCCGAGATTCTGCCCATTGTTGGTCACTCGTCGTCCCAGAAATTCCGTTTCGTGGAAGGATGCAGGTGTTCTAGCAGTGTGAGAACGCCTCGCCCGCAGATTCTCATGGTCAGCGCCTCGCCACCGACTGCCAGTCATAACAGTACGCACACATGCTAACACGGTGTGGCTAGCAGACGACGCAAGGAGCCATCCATACCGCGGGGTTTCGTCCGCTCGCCGCTAGGTGCCGACTCTGCTCGATCTCGCCGCCTATAGCCGGACAACTAGAAAGGCTATCAGATGAGGTTGCTTTAAGCTCATCATGCATTGCACTTTCAGTAATCGCATTTGGGAAGTTCGTGTAAAAAATAAACATGTGATGTTCAGGCGAATATTTAGAGTGCCCCTCAGAACACTATCGAAAGGCAAGACGAATAAAAACTTCTCTACGGCAGCAAGATCTCGAGCGCGGCTCCTTCGCGTGTGTGCTTCCGCTTCCCGTCAGAACAATGGAAACTCTAATGGGCGGCACTGATGGTAACTTGATAATGTATGTCTTCTTGCCGCTATTGTAGGAGGTCGAGCAATCTAGTTTCGGAAACGCGTGCGAGGGATGGGGCAGCGCAAAGCGTTTGCTCCCGTTGCAAACGATTGCACAGGATCGCGACAGCATTCGGGCAATGAATGCTCGCGAGTACCGAGTGAAATATGTTCACCTTTGCACGCGGGCAGGACACCATGCAAATTAGTCTAATTTATAGGGGCTGTTTTCTTCATTATTATATGGCTGATGCATGTGCGGGCATGAATTCGCGTAGTCGACTAATGCATTGCTGTCTCTATAAAGGCTGAACTGTGACACGTCTTTTTGTTGTACGTTCAAAGGGTACTTCATATTATAGCGGCGTATATAAATAACGGGATCTTAACCAAGTGAGGAAAAATTCTAAACGGAACAAGGTTGCATTCATCCTTAAGCGTCGGTAGACAAGACACTCTTTCATAGCATGAAAAGTATACTTTTTATAGATTTCACACATTAAATAGTCAAAATCAAAATTTTTTTCTTCGTGTTCAATACACAGAGGCCGCCTACTTGCCAAAGAGGCATTGCAAAATACTTATACTTCTCGGAGTAGCTTAAATAACGACGTCACTGCCGTGTACGCATAAAGTTTAAGCTATTTCAACGCATAGAGAACTTAAGCGTTGTATTAACCCCTCTTTTTTTCACTGCCGTAAAGAGACAGAGGGTGTTGAGGACGAAAACTTGATAAGGATTCAGTAAAAGCAAGGTGGCCATTGCTCGTGCTCCGGCCTTGAGGAACTCCTTGTCATTAACTTCAACACTGCGTTCTTCGGTAGCTTATTTTTTTGACTGACCTCCTAGACGAGAGTTGCCCTGTCCACTTACACATTACCGACGCGTCTTCTTTCGACGGTCACTCATTTACTTAATGACCTGCTCAAAGCGCTCGCCTTAGCATCAGCTCGTTTTTTTTTTTTTTTGATAGCGCATTTCAAAACGGCGCTCGCTCATTTACTGATTGACTCTCTTGTATTTTGATTAGCTGGTTTACTCAGCTGGACATGATCAGTCAACTTTCCCATCGCTATTTAACCGTTTCGTGCGTTTTGACACCGGCACAATAAATTATGAATCTATTAGACCAATGACTATGCGATTGTGCATTACTAGAAAACATCGGAGCATACGGCTTTTACTTCCGTTTTCACCCAATAAACGAAGCGAGCCTCTCGGCTCGACTGTTTAGTGCTGCATAATCGGTCCTATAGCATTGGTCGCCTTAATTTCCATATGCGATCTATCGACCTTAGCGACGGTCATGCTTTCTGTACCCCTGAGGGCTCCCGAACACATAATTCATTTGTTGGTGCACTATATCTTTACCGATTGCACGCACACTACAAAGACCGCGTGAAAGAGAAATGAACAAATAAACATTGACGGCCGCATCTGCTGCAAACCTTCTATTTCAAGCTTGTTCGCCGTTCGCTTTCTTCAGAGAGAAATCTGAATCGCCCCAAATACATTGTACCATTGTGCTGCGGTAAATGGCAGCAAACTACAAAGAAAAGGCACATGTTCGTAACTCATCCATAATTTGCACGTCTCCATACAAGGCCCAATGTAGCGTGCCCGCTAATCGATGTCATTGACGGCACGGTATTCGCGGTGCTGGGTTGAAATATATAGTCCACATTGAACCGCCGCCGATCGATGTGCTTTAGCGGCAATCACTGCTTCCGTGGGCTGCAGAACTCGCATAGCGAGGGGGCTGCTGCGGCCGCCTCTTTGCTTTGGTCGTTCATTTTCAGTCACTCGTCGATTTCTTCTTGTGTTCTCTTGGAATGCAGTACAGACCTCGTGCAAGCATACGGCGCACGCTCCTTTGAATCGCATTGTAACCATCATTTATGCGATGAGGCAAGACGAGTTTTTTGTTTGTTTGTTTTACTCGTAGGAATGGGGCACGACAGTGTATATGTATATACCTTGTTGCTAATTTTTCTGTTTGTGCTGTTATCGAACGCGGATCGTCAGTTGCCCGAAAGTGCGCCTGCGCCGCCGCACCCTTCATTCTACCGAGTCGAGAGGGGTGCCGCTTGCACGGCTAACGAAAACCTTGTAAACTTTCTCCTCTTCCGTGCGCCGAGGAATTTTGCCAACACAGTCAGCGAGCTTCGCTTGCTTTTCTATGCAAGCTTCACTTACCAGGCTTTAGCCGATATAGCGCTGTGCATAGAAACTTCTGGGGTCTATAAATCGAAAGTAATAGGAAAAAGGAAACAGACGGTCTTCGTTGACATCCCATAATGTCACCCGGCGTCGTGTATACGGCACTCACAGCCGCTATACAATTCAAGGAAAGAAAACCAGTCTGCCTAAATATTTCCTATGGCAACGAATACTTGCAAAATAAGTACTTGCTACGGCGACTACGTCTACACCCGCCTGTTATAGGGTGAGACTACACACTGCAATCGCAAACTAGCCTGACTGGGCCTTTTAAGGGCTACAGTCCTCCTTAATACTACCTGCATCTGGACAGTACTCTCTTAGAGTGTAATGAGGTGTGTAGTAAAATTCTGCCTCCTCAATTTTACTTCGTTACAAAATAATGTGGAAGAGACGAAGTAAATTCACTATCTCACGCCATTCGTCAAATGTAGTTCAAGAACAAAACCTCCCATCTCGCTTCCTCTGGCATGTTTTCTCTCTGGCAGGCATGTATGCAGCTCTGCGGGGGGGGGGAGGGGGCGTAAAAGAATGAATAAAGAAACTAAAAGGAAAAGCCTGCGAACCCTCAATGTGGGCAATCGGCACCGCACGCACACTTAGTGTATACGCTTGTGTATAACGTATTGGCTAGAGGCGGCATGATTAAGCGCATTGAATGCAATCCCGTGCACAGATAGCCCAAAGAAAAAGATATACGGGACTGTCTTCGAGTGTTCCCTCTAAACGGGTGCTGTATGCGTTCGACACGAAGCGAGAGAGCGCCCTTTAACATTGGTGGCTGCGGCCCACTGCGGCCCGCCACCGCCAGCTCAAGAGCAAGCCAGGCGAGGCTACCGAAGTGAAATGGGACAAAGCTTCGTGACGCATACGCGCGCGAAGAAAAAAAATACAAGAAAGTCACAGTTTCACCGCAAGGGCGAAGCAATGAATGCGATAGCAACAAATTGTAGTGTTAAACGAAGTGAGGCTGGCAGATAACTGTTTCGTATCCGATCTCGCGTAACTACAAAACGCTTGTAAGAGGATATGGCCGCTCCAGCGAGAGATGCTCGCCACACAGTCACTTCGCGTTGAGAGCGCAGCCCGTAGAAGGGTGTACGAGCCGCCCGCTGTGATCGCTTTCGAGATGGCGGGCGCGGCAGCAATCGCGACCGCGCCCTTCGATTCAAACTTGTGGCTGCTCGCGCGACAACCTCCCCTCCCCCACCCCCCACCTCGTGTCTTTTCATGGCCTCTAAAGACGGGCGGGGCGTTTCCTGTCTGCTTCCACGGCAGGCTTCCCGAGCGGGGTGATGCTATCGCATGCACCCTCCGAGCGACGGAAATGGGCCGGCTCGTTTGATCTCTACTCTGGCCGCGTTCGTCGCCCCCGCTCACGCGCTTTTACCCACGGTAGAACATACAATGCGCGGGGGGATCTTATCAATTTGGACTTCATACAGGAAGAGCATGACGGCGACGGCGACGGCGACGACGACGGCAAAAACCCGTCGAGACTGTCCATGTAATTGCTATCGCAATAAAAAGAAAGAAACGCGAGGAGAGTGCCGTGCAAGTTCCGAATTGCCCGTGGCGGCGTAATCGTGCCTTGGCATTGTGAACGCCACTTCTCATGTGCTCAGCTGTGTTGGCCGTGTGTACGCGTTTTGCGCCTGTAGCCTCACTGTGTTCTCGCCGCTGGATGTGAAATGCGTGGTTTGATAGCAGTGGAACATGCCGCACTGCGATTGCAATAATCGCGACGGCCCGTCGACTCAAGCGAGCGTGCCGCTGTGTATTACCAAGCAAATGATCGGCACCGTGCGTGCTCGGCGCAGTCAGGAACAAAACTGGTAAATAATACTGATGTTCTCTTTCTTTGTGGGTCCTTATCGTCGCTCATGTACCTGTAGATGTCATTCTGCGCATTGCGTCGCGTGAAAAGTGCAAAGAAAAGCAAAAAAAAATCGGCATGTAGAGCTTCCGAAATACCCGTGAGCGCACCATGAGCGTGGCATGTAACCCATGCCGCACATGACACGCATGTCATTATTTCCATGTTACCAGCTGTCATGTATGTGCGTCATACAGTCACGTCACGCGATACCAATTTTGGTATGATATCAAGCTAGCGAACCGGCCGCGAGCGCAGTATAAGCGTGGCACGTAAATCATGCCGTACATGACATGACGTTATTTTCTTGTTACTCTATGTCATTTATGTTCGTCGCACAATCACATCACGCTATACCAATTTTGATGTATATCAAGCAGGCAAAACGGCCGCGAGCACCCCGAGACCATGTTGTCTAAGCACGCCATACATGACAAGCGTGTCATGTTTTGCATGTTAGAAACTGTCATTTATGTTCGTCATACACTTTTGTCAAGCGATACCTATTTTGGTAAATATCAAGTTAACGAAACGGCTGCAAGAGAATCAAGGGAGTGGCGTGTAAATCATGCCGTTCATGAAATAAATATCATGATTTTCAAGTTATAATCCGTCATTTATGTTCTTCATACAGTCATGTCATGCCCCACCAATTTTGGCATACATCCCAGTAACGAAACGACTACACGAGCACGGAGTCGTAGGCGCGGTTAGATTTATAGGTATATAGACACACCCGAAGTCACAAAAAGCATGAATGAGGCATAATGATTTCAGGGAATATACACTAGAGCAAAAGGCCGTGGTTATCTAATTGTGACGTGATGAAAGCTGCATAAAGGACAACTTTGTTTTCTATTTATTCTGTTCTAAAACTTCATTTGTTTGTTTTGATCTTTCGTCTCGGTGTCGATTTGTGCGGATTCACATATAACAAAACCGTGCGCTCTCGTTTTGCAGCGTCTACCTTGGATACAGTGAACTAACCTTGACATCCTTGTCGCCATGCAACTGTGGAAACCCACAGAAGCACAGATTATCAGGAAGTGAGAATACTTTTCGACAACAATTTTGCACTGCGCACTCTGCGCGTATCCTCAAATAGCATGTTAAGGTAGAAAGGCACTGTACCTTGATACATATGCACCAAGGAACACTGAAATAGCATATCAAAGTACATTAACATCATTCACTTAGCTAAAAAGAATAAATCATGTTAAAGCTATACAATGACGGCCATATCATGTGACAGACATCTGCTAAGTGACAGTGTGTATTGTGAAGCACATGCATTTGATGGTATTGAATGAATGAATAAATGTTTATTCCAGCAAATTACAACAAATGGGCCTCGAGCGAAAAGCTACAATGGTACCTTGAGAAGTGCAGAAGGCCCAGTAGAGCAAAAAAAAAAAAAAAGACAGAGCAGCATAAACGTGTGCAATTCAAAGGCAAAACACATACGCATACAAAAAAGGAAAGACAAAGCATAAGAAACGTGCACATTCAAAGGCAAAACACATACCCGAACTGCAAAGTGACAAAATCAAAGAAGGTGAACATCTGTGGTAGTGAAAACAATGAAAACCAGAAAACGGTGAAAACAGAAAACAATGAATCCTCATTTTATCCTCATTAGAAGTGCGCTGTTTATTTTTGCCATGGTTCAAAACCAAGTTGCCCAATCTTCACTTCTAAACAGAGTAGGTTACTTACTTCTTACTAATCTTACTAACATTCACAACCCTCTTAAAGTGTACTTATAATGATAACTTTACTGACATTAAAAACTACCCGGATAATGGTAAACGTGACAAGAGTACACTTCTGGTGGTGTTTCGCATTTTGTTACCTCCGTGAATTTTTTGCCCTGTGCACACCAAGTAAAAAGCTCACAAGGAAATACTCAGCAGCATCTCAATTTTGTATTTATTTCGTGTTTTGACAAAAAGTC
Organism: Rhipicephalus sanguineus; assembly: GCF_013339695.2. Taxonomy (NCBI): domain Eukaryota; kingdom Metazoa; phylum Arthropoda; class Arachnida; order Ixodida; family Ixodidae; genus Rhipicephalus; species Rhipicephalus sanguineus. Next base: position 47,938,343 of record NC_051176.1, read on the forward strand.
TGCAATAAAGATAGTCAAGTGCGAGTCTTTGGTAAGACATTCATTTTTATGGGTACAGAAAGCTTAATGGACTTCTTTTTTGTGTAAGTTTCAGGAATGCACATCTGGCAAAGCAGCAAGAGTTGCTTGGCCACCGGTCTTCGTTCAAGACAGTGTATTGTGGGCATGAGTGTCAGTAGGATTTTGTCTTGGGGGGTGCAAGGCGGTGTAACGTAGCGGCCGGGTGAGCGGTAGAGCATTGGTGTAGCTTGGGTGGGGTCAAATGCTGGTGTGTCTTGAGGGGGGCAGGTGCCCTTTGTGTAAATCCCTGCCGACACCCATGATTGTGGGAACACCCTGATGTGCCTCACTTTACAGTATGTCGAACGGCTCGTACATCTTGCCACATTTGGGCCAACACTGGTATTGATGCAGAGTGTTATGCGCAAACTGTGTGCAACCTTTCTGATATCGTGTGCATTGAAAATTTCGCATTGTTTAAAAAGACGCTGAGTGGAGGCAGTGTTATTCATCAAACTTAATTCGTATCAGGGACAGTTGGGCAAGTTGGTGTATATTCATAGTTAAAGAGGGTGCAGAGAAATCACAACACAGAGGAATGAAGGGGACAGACCGGACAATGCGCTACTAGCAAATGAAGTTTAATCGAAACCACAGAAAGATGTGAACACACAGTACGAAAAAATTACAAGATTAAACAATCAGACATCCACAGAAAGAGCATGAACATAACTAAAAAATCCAAGCACATGTTCAACTTCAGTTGTTAGTACTGCGTCGTCCTGTCACCTTCGTTGCTATGTGTTGTGGCTTTGTTTTCGCGTTTTTGCTTACGTATGAACTTAATTCCTGACTGTTTTACAGCCTCTATACATGTGCGGTCAACTTTTATTCATCCTCATGGCAAATGAAGTCCTAGGATGCAATGTTCAAAGCGACCAGTCACTATTTATAGGAAATTTTTTATTCAGTGCATGCGATTGCCTAATTCCAAGTTGACTTTGCCGCCATGGTACTTGGATTATTCTCAATGTGGTAATTATGCACAAGCCATAAAGTGAGGAATTAAAGATGACCTTTTGAGTTACAGATGGCACTAGCTGGCATAAAAACATTGAAGCATGGCTGTACTAATTACGTATAATAGAAGTATTGGTACATTGCACTCATGTGATTATGCCAACAAGTTCCCAAGCACACTTCCAGAAATATACGATGACTTTCAGATATATGTGAGTGAATATGTACAGCAATATATGAAGGCAACCTTATCTTTTTGTGGGCATTGCTGAATGCTTTTATGCATCTTGGTAAGGGACCTACAGTCAACACCACAGGTCCATTTCGGGCTTTTTTACAGGAAGCTGAACTACAGAATCATGTTTGATATGTTTTGATGTCATAGGGTACATTAATGCAATAAAAAACTGTACAACTGACTGTCCACACGGTTTCACATTTCTCAAAAGTTATGCTAGCCTTATTGTCCTAATTTAGTTGCCTTTGTCTGTAGGCTGACACCAAATTCCTTGGGTATCCTATTTCTTTGGATTGTACTTACATACTGGCACGGTGAAGTGCACACGTCAGTCTGCATTATGATGAGATTTTACACGCTGCTTTCGCGTTGCTTTACTGCTGTGAATGATGTGTAGGGCTTAGGCTGTACTGTATATGTTGTTCCACGTGTTCAGTTTTGGGAGTAGGTTCTGCGCGCGACGATGGAAATATATAATATCCTTACATTGGCATGAGAACTGCTACTGTTTTGATTCGAATAAAATATTGCAACCACTGGTTCTTGCATCACTTGAAGTATGGCTACTTGTCGTGCATGCGAATGGAAGAAATGAACTTATGCGTGCAAAACAAATTGCTGAAACACTGCCTGCTCAATATAACTGCTTGTGTTTTATTACCAAACACATTGAACAGATGATTCACCCATTATGACACATTGTAGAAGAGAGATAGGCACAAAAATTATGCAGAACGTAATCACAGTGTTCTAACGTAGACTGGGCGATGTGTCATCAATAATAGCATAATTGAAGGTGCCTGTTGTGTAAATAAAGTACAACATAATGTGCAGGTGGACTAGGGAGCGCACATATATAATTTTTCCAGTTTTCTGCATATTTGCTACAGTCCTCGTGTTTCTGTGTTACGATTGTGAAGTTTTGGATTGCAAGGAAGCCAACTTGTTTGCTGCTGTAAAAATACCATACTAGTAATTCAAAAGAACCATATTTTCTCAAGAACAGCTGTTTTATTGAGGAAGACGATAACGCATTTTTTTTAAATGCATACTGCATCATCTGTGCAAGGCCAAGTACACATAGATGTTTGCAAGGGAGAAGTGCAAGTACATTAACTTTTTTATTTTGTGGGGTGGGAGACCTGCCACTCGTAAACTTGGGGAGGTTGTACTTGACCCTGGGGAGGCGCGTTAGGCATTCGATTTAACGCGGCGGCATGATGCTTAACAATAAAAGTTAATTATTAAGAAATGTAGGTAGTATCAGAGTGTGAAAGCAACTAAATACTGCATATGCATAATAGAGAATCACTGTATGCCGCGCTAAAGCGTGCATTGCGAATCAGCGCTAATTGCGGTAATAGATGAGCGATCAGAAGGCGCTGCTGCCCCTGCGTGCAGCTCGCGGCAGTATGCGCGCATTAAACGCACTTAATGTAGGCGCTTTACAATGTCCTTGTAACTCTGACAGCTGCGTGTGTAATTTTCATATGCGAACGCAGGCGGTTTCCGAACAGCTCAGAACACGCTGCCGCCTCTGGATGCGTTCAGCTAGCGGCGGCAGAAATAACTAAAATTGCTCCACAGCATGCGCTCATGGAATGCACATACGTTCGGTAATCTAAAGATACCTTTGTCGCGCTGGCATTCACGAATTTCGGGTGAGTGAGGTATTGTCGATATATGGAGAAGCACTCGAGAGGGCACACGTTTATCATTTTTCTAGCGGCGCGACACGACGAACCGACGAATTTGGAGCCGAAGGTGTTTACGTCGGCCTGCATGACGCCCCACAAATGATGTATTGACCTTACTCAAGCGCAAACACGCGCCGATAGTACAAGAACAGAAGTTCGGTGTTCCGCTGACGGGTTATCAGCCACTTTGTACATATATTGATACATATATATGTCCACGAAACAAGCACGCAAGTAAATGGTGGCGGTGTAGTGTAATGGTTATGGTGTTTGCTTGCAGCGCGTGTGGTCGCGAGTTCGATTCCTGTGTCGTGCGTACGTGAATTTTATAACTGTGTATAAATAAAGAGGCTTATATTTGCTGATATATCCTAGTGATCTACAGTGGCAGAAATTGTTCGTGGAACGCTAATATAATGCTTGAAATATTTTTTTTAGCGACCGCTCTTGGGCCGCCTATAAAAGGAAGTTTTAAAAGCTTTCAAAAGAAGCACAAAAACTCCCAATGCACTCCGTTCAAGCCATCAAAATGAGTTAAATAGAAACACTAAAAGTACCTCCTAAAGGCTCTGTTAGTTCCATCTGATCACTTCCTTATCAAAGGATGTAAATAAAACCTCCTTTTGAAGGGGGTTTTGTGTAGTACCTTTAAGATGCACGCTGCGCAACGAGCCCAAAACTCCCTAAAAGGCTCAAACCCGTTTGCAGTGTATATGACAAGCCCTGGCGGAGATCCACAGCCTCGTACTATCGACACATTTGTATAGCGTCATGTTGAGGCACATTGTATTCTGAAAGAATGCAGAATAGAAAATCGGAATCGTTGAATGTGCTCCCTGTTTTTTTCTGCGCTGAAGAACTTCAAGAGCCTGGAGGTGAAGACCGTAAAAATATCGCACTGTTTCACTACCTTGCTTTGACACTAGAAGTTGCAAAATATGGGGATGAAATATTAGGATACTTAAGAACGTAATGGCCCATTAAGGAATCATGTTGAATTTATCATAGTAAGCTGCCAGAGTGTACGTTTAGCTTTCAAATTCAACTTGCAAAAAAAGTGGAACTAATCGGGAACCTTGCATTCTGACTTTTTGTAGGAAAACTCGACTTAAACACAAAATTAGTCATTAAAAGTGTGTTCGTGTAAATAAATAAATAAAAAATGACGCTGAAAAACTCCACGATGTCAAAGTTAATCCGTAACCCTCTACTGCGGCATGCCTCGGAACCATATCTTGGTTTAGGACTACTGTGAACTGGGCTACTTGGTAATTACTCATTTTGCTACAGCATGACCAAGACCAAGACTAAGGCGAGCGTATACACAAACGACGGGACACAGCGCTGACTGTGAACGAAATTTTTATTCGGGACACAAGTGCTTTTATGAAAGGCCACACTTTCGCTCCCGCGCACTGTGATCGCGACCTAGGTAATTGAAAAGCTACAATAGGCAATTACGAAAATAAATGGGCAAAAACCCAACGGGGCAGTCTTTTTCTCGCACACCCGAAGTCAAGAAGAGGCATTTCGCTATTGAGGAGGATGAGAGACAACCAACTTACGCACGTTATGACCAAGCCACTATACGGTTCAGGCGCAAATATATAAGTTGCCGAGAGAAATAAGGGAAGCGTTCCATATAACAAAGAATCATTACACGTGCAAAAGCCCGTCCTCTATCGCCCTCTTGGACAGCCATATAGCTCACCTTGACTTTGGGTAAGCGGGAAGAAGACTGCCCCATTCGGTTTCTGCCCTTTTAGGGGCGAAGGACCTTAGGGTCTCGGCGTGTCGGCGTGCATCGTCGTCTGCTGTCGTGACGGTCCATTTGCTTGAGCGCAAGAGCGGGCGCCACCGCCTCAACGCTCGCCGTGTGGAGAGAGAGAGCGAACGGTACGCATTGACTATGCAAACGCTCTTTCTGCGATGAACGCTGAACTACCAGCTCGCAAGGAACGAGAACGCGCCCTCGCCCGCAAGATACAACGCCGACGCTGGCAGCGTCTAATAGCGAGTTTCTTGATTGAAAAAACCGACTGCTTGCGCTGCACAACCGTTCACCGGCCACCCCGTATATATAGACACTGGACCTTCACCTGCAATGTAGTGCCGGTGGGAGATTTCTCTTGTGTGTAGTGGAAAAATAAAGATTCGCAGCGTGGACGTTAACTAAAAGCAGACTGCGAATGTCTGTGTCTTATGTTTCTTCTGCCTGTCACTGCCCATTAGCAGTGATTTTGCTGTGGGAAACACCGGCTCACACTGCATGCTTCGCCCCTCCACAGGTTTCACGTTAGTGGGGCTGAAACACCTTTCCCTACATGCTTGGCCCCTCCCCATTTTTTTACGGTGCACAGGACGGAAATTTTGACATTAAGTGCTTGTTTTCTGCATAAAAAAATCCCGGCATCTCCCCGTAAAGGGAACCCTGAGTAGTATGCGAAGCAGCCATGAGTCGACTTAGCTTTCTGTAAATGTTTTATTTTCTTCCTCACTGTTCATGGTCCTTCTATTCGAGGTTCCCCTGATGTTGTTACTTGTCATATAAGCTCAGGGGAACGTTTTCCCTTGAGTATAACGGCCTTGTGGTGCGTGAAGTATAAAGTTAATGGCTCTTGCTGCAAAGGCTACAGCTTGAAGTTTAAGAATGCGATGTCAACGCGCCCGTTTCGCTTCGGCTTCGCGAGCCCGCCGCTCCTGATCGGCTGGGGCATTGGCTACGTCGACGCGACGTCTGGGAGACAGGCCTCGTTCATAAGCTGCTTCGCACCTAAGGGTACGTTGCATGATTTATGGCGTAGTGGGTACCTTGCATGATTGACGATGATTTATGGCGTAGTGGGTACCTTGCATGAGTTATACTATAGCACGCGCCGCAGTGGAGCGAGCGCTCTATCGCACGTTCATATGTCAGGCAAACATTCCTTTCTGCACATCATGCCCGAGCTCTCCTCTCGTGCCAGCACTTCGTTCTCTTCTTTCTTCTATACATCTAGTGGCACGCGGGGCACTGGTCTCGCCGGGGTGACAGGCCTCGTTCATAAGCTGCTTCGCATCTAAAACTTGGACGACTCTTGAGCTTCGCCTTCAAGTGTAGAACGCGATAGCGTAATTGGGCCCCGTGCGCATCGCCTTCTTAACTGCTATTGCCCGACTTCGGTTCTCGGTGGATGCCTCAACCGTGCCGAAAGGAAGCGAGCGTCTCTGCGCGTAACATTTGCCGTTTCAAACTATCCTAGAATGCCTAGTCCAAGTGCCGCTGCTAAGTGCCCAGTACGCCACAATTCATCCTTTTGCGAGTCAGCGAAGGGCCCACTACGCGCACGTAGGGCAACACGTGAACCGGCACAGCTGCTCACTCTGTTGATGCTTTTGCAGATGATGATGATTAAATATGTCTGAGCGCTTTGTAATGGATGGGCCTTTAAAACAGCCACTCTTCGCGCAATTCACATGTTTTGACGCCTGGCGTGATTCTACGCTTCTGCCACGCAATATTACATGCGTTAACCCCGAAAGACGCTATGTACACAATTGAGTACACCGCCTGTTTTTGCTATTTGTATTGACTAGGGGCAGAAAAAAGCAAGGTACATTGAGCTTTGGATGGATTGAACCTCCTGCACAATAAATTTGCCTTCATTTAAGTTCATTTTGGAGGGTACTGTTGCATTTGTTCACTTCGATGAAGTCACTACCATATACGACGAGTCGTTCGACGTGCCGCTTTCCGCGACCCAAATGTACAATTTTTCTTTGTCCATAACCGAAAACGAATTCGCGCTATATTTCTAGCCTGAGATTTCATTCCATTTATGCAAAAATGGAGCATTAATGGCTTCAGAATAAATGGAGCATTAATGGCTTCAGAATAAATATATTATTGCTATAACAATTATATGGACACTCTCGGCTGGTTTTTTGCCGTCGCCGTCTGTCGACGCCGTCATGTATATATATATAAATAAAAGCCACAAAGAAGAATAAATCAGAAGAAAAAACTTTCGAAGCGCACCACCGGGATTCGAAACTTCGACCCTTCGCTCCGCAGCGCACGCACCTCCGACTGTTTAGCATAACAACGGCGAGCTATTTATATACACCATTTAACGCTAACGGCATGCAGAGCTCGGAGGTGCTTCAGTATGTGTAGTACCGACCCGCGAGATTGCCCGAAGGGCGCGCTTAAAGCAATGCTCCTACATTTTCCTTCAGACGCGCACCAAAAAGTGGCTCATTTCTGTACACACTGACGATGTGGAACGCCGAGTAAACGATGCGTCTAACGCCACTGCGCGACAGGAACGTGGAGGGGTCACTCCACGCGCCGCAGTTTTAAAGAAAAAGAAGTCTAAGAGCGTTTTCTTGTAGAGCGCTGCTAAAACACGAAGAAGTAAGAACCGCAGCAGTTAGTTCGCGCTCGTCTTGTGTGTACCTGTTTGTTCTTTTCGAGTGTCCTTCCTAGTGTTTGAGCAGTGCGCTGCAAGTGTCGAGCTGTGACCGTTGTTAGTTCGCGGTCGTCCTGTGTGTTCTTTTCGCCAGTTCTTTGCGTTCGAGCGGCGCTTTGCAAGTACTGAGCTGCTTGGCGTTCTTCGTGTGACATTCTAATTTGTTGCTATCGCATTCATTGCTTCGCCGTTGGGGCGAAACGGTGACTTTTTTAAATTGCAAGATAATTAGGAATGATAACTGTAACACACATAAATTAACGTATTACGAAATCATTTCTGTTGCAATATATTATCGAGTGCCTTGAAACAACATTGTATCGATATCACGCAGTTTCAGATGGTTCTTCATAGGTGGCGTCTGAAAGGGTTAAGAAGGGCTCCTTCCACTACAGGACATTCATATGATGATGAGTAAGCTTTATTTTGGTCCTGGGCACACGCAGGGAAGACCCCGCGCCACCCTATAGTGCTGTCTCCACCCTGTCCCCATGTGTAGGGTAGCAAACCGGTTGTCCTATACTGGTTAACCTCCCTGCCTTTCCTTCTCTATTATTTCTTGTCTATCTCTCTAAGTAGTTTCAAGCAGTGGCGTGGCTTTGTTGTGGAAAACCTGCTTTCCACGCAGACGGCCTGAGTTCGATTCTCACTCGAACCGAATATTTTTATTATAACGACCGACAAGTGTGCTCAAGGATATCGTTGCACTGAGTGTTACTTCTTTTCTTTCTGGGCGCAAGTTCGCCCAATAAGTTGTTTCATCTTTACCTGCTGGAGTTCTGCTTGCTTCACCGTCAAAATCACTTCACATCTGGTTGAGGTGCTGCTTCATTCATGATCCTGACACCCCCGCGAAGCGCTGACCGAAGCGCAAACTGTGAAAGACGCCAAAGCCCTCCCGGATCGTTGAACTAACCGCAGGCAGCAACGACCAGAGCCGGAGTACGGACTTCTTGCCGAAAACACCAGGCAGCCCAAGACCTCGACCGCAGCGACGATGACAGCCTCTATGCCGCCATCGATCCTGCTCCGGCAACCCAAGGAGCCGCCAACTTTCCGCGGTTCATCACTCGAAGACCCGGAAACCTCAGTGTGAAACATACCATCGAATCAGCGAATTTAACGACTGGAACATCGAAGACAAGCTACGTCACATCTACTTCAACCTGGAAGACGCGGCAAGGACCTGGTTCGTGAATCGGGAGACCTCACTTCAAACTGGCATCTCTCTAGCAACACATTCCTGAACACATTCACGAGCATCGTCCGCAATGAAAGGACCGCTTCTTTGCTGGAGACACGGGTGCAACTGTCAAATGAAAATTTCACCATCTTCGCGTAAGAGATGACCCGACTTTTCCACCAGGCCGACACTGCCCTTGCCAAAAGACCAAGAAGCTCTCCAGTTTATGCGGGGTGTGGAACAATAACTGTTCGCAGGACTTGTGCCCAACCCGTCCAAGGCGGTCGCCGATCTCTTCACGGAGGCTACAACCATTAAATAGGCACTTCAGATGCGTACAAAACAATATAACCACTCTCCGCTCTCTGCAACTTCTCCCGAAGTGCACTCGCTGGCCAGCAACGACTTGCATGATACTATAAGAGCGATCGCGCGGGAGAAGCTGCGAATTATGTTGCCTTATTGACAGCATCAAGTGGACTCAGTTGCTCACATCGTACGTCAAGAAATTCGGCAGTCACTGAGGGTTCCTGAGCCAGCGTAGCCTCAACCTACAGTCATGACAAACGCTGCTGCAGTCCACCGATCCACTTTACCTCAGCGTCAACGCCATGACGCAGCACCACTGCAGTTCCGTCGCCAGACACCACCGCCACCACCGACGCCCTCCCGCCTGCCTGTAGACCGGTGCTACGCACCGAGAAAGACTGACGTTTTGCCTGTCCCTTACCACCCCCCACTCTGCTACCATTGTGGAGAAACCGGCCACACGTACCGCCACAGCCAGTACCGGGAGATAGGATGGCGTAGTTTTCGCCGTGAACGCGCCGCGTTCGCGGCCAGGTGAACGACCTCGAGACATCGCTAACTACATCACCGGAACACAGTGGCAACGACGGCAACCATCGCTTGCACCGTCAACCGGTGAAAACAAACATTTTTATTTCGTCAAAACAGTCAAAACATTTTTTTTATTTCGATTTCAATAAACTATAGTTTTTATAATCATGCTTACGATTGAGAACGTTTTCAGTGTGATTAGACGCAAAATCTTGCATGCCTACGTAGGCAAATCAGCGCCTAATGAGCCCTTTGCGACTTCGCTCCAAAGCTCCTAAACCTGCCTTGTGACGTGGCCAGAACTCCATCTCCGTCAAACTCCATAATGAGTTTTACGTTAATGGAGTTTAACGGAATTCGGTGGCGGTAGTCTGACTGGGGTATTAGGACATCACTAGGAAGTTTCTTCCAATAATGGATTGCAAAGAAAAAAGGGGGGGGGGGGAGGTTAGGAAGCAGGGTAGTAGGCATGAACATCGGCTCTCTTTTGCATGCGTGATGCAAACGTGAAAATATGAAATGAATTGGTTGCATCTGCAAACGTTACAACGCCAAATTCCTGAAGTAACGTATGTGCAAGTGTGAAGACAGCGCCATTTTGACTTGGCGTTTCGAATGCGGGTAATTTAAATAAGACTTTCAGAGAAATTACAATATAGAACGTAAAGTAAGCTTCTACTATAAAACGGATTGCTTTATTTTGGATGCTGCAGAAGTTTGTCATCTAGCTAGTGGACGTCGGCAGGACGTTCAAAAGTGCCGCAAAGAGCACAAGCAAGGAGCGTGGAAGCCAACACAATCTCACGACGTTGGTGCTTGTGCATTGCAATTTAGATTAAAACCAAGTTACTGACGATGTCGCGAGGTTGACCGTTTCTTTCTCAGTTGAGCGGCATACACAATAAAATAAAATTACTGATATTGTGTTCTTGGCAATGTTGAGCATTCGATATTTTATAGTTGATACGCATGTGTCGACACATATATATCTCACCAGTTATCTGACTATTTAGATTTTATATCAGTAGTCTTTTAAAACTGAATAAAATAAGCAATACAATCATAACTACACTCGAAACACTACAATACTTCCGCTGCGCGCCTAGACGCTTTGAAAAGCGAAGCTTATGGAAAACTACCGGGATATGCGGCCGAATCTAAGCGATTCCAAGCTACAGCTTCGTGTACGGAGGCGATGCACCATCGAGCAAAATGAACCCACGCTCTCGTGCTTAGCACGTAACGCCGTGGATACGTACTCAAAGGCTGTTCGCGAAGGAAAACAAAAGTTATTTTATAGAAAGTGTAGTTGCAGAATTATTTATGTGAACGTAAATATACCACAACGTATGTGTACATATGGTTTAGTTCCAAATGATAACAAAAATGGAGAACCAACAAATAGCACAGACAGGAAGGAAGACCAGTCAAACGTTCATTTATTTTAGCCTGATGGCTTTCAGTCAATTTCCGCTCTTGAACCTTCACCATGGAGGCTGTCCTTGGACTCAGAGTCCGTCTCCTACTCGGGCGTGGTGTCGACGTCCACGTTCAAGATCTCGGGTGACCTCTTCTTGGATTGGTTTCCCCCCAGCCAATTTTGATCTATCCCGCCGAATGATGGAGTTACTGCTCCAGCATGGAGCGGCAATTCATTCTCATTGTCGCGTGTTGGATGTCCGTCACGTTCTTCCGCCAGTGGAGTCATCAATGTGCCTAAATCCAGCAGTTATTGCCCACTTTCTGCCATTTCGGAGTGGCCACTTGATGCGGAAGCTGGTGATGCAAACAGAACACCTCCGCGTTGTCCCCTACGGCGTGACCGAGGATTTGCGTAAGTCGGAGGGCGTGCATTCTGGTCGTCGGAGCTGCGTGCCTCTCGGAGCATGTGCACCTTCTCGCGCTGTTTAGCGAGCTCCTTGTGCAGGAAAGTTGTTGTCACGTTTCAGCCTCATTCGGCTCAGCTCGAGTTCCTCCTCGTCCTCGTTAATCGTTTGTTTGAGAAGGTTCAAGTCGCGAATCAGCTCGTCGACCTGATCAGGGTCTATCTCCTCGTGGTACTGGTTTCGAACTCTGTTTCAGTGCTCAGTACAAGTTCGGCAGAAGTACGCGTAGGATTCTCCTCCCGCGCCTCCAAGCTCACCTGTGGGTGGAAGGTTCGGCGAGGTTTCGGACATTTAGGACGAGCGCCGTCTCTTGCTGGTGCGGAAGTATTCGCACGGCCCCAAAACTGCTCGGGCGTGGGCCTTTGACTTCCGGTGGATAAGCAGGTGGCCGCGAGCTTGACGGTCCCGAATGGTCCTCTTGGAAGCTCATGATGACCTTTCTTTTTCGCTTACGGGAAACGTGGAGCAGTAGAACGATGATGATGATGATTGCCTTTTGAATGGCTCACACCCAACTTGAGGGGATTATGCCTAAAACGAATAATTTATAGTAAAAGTGGTAACATATGAATTCTATGACTAATGAATTATAGAATAGTAAGAATAACTTAATAATGCTAATTTAGAAATTTGAAATCACAACCGCCCTGTTCAATTAAAAATTTTTATACAGGAAGAACAGACACCCCGGTAACAATGACCTAAGAGGAGGCTCCCAAGGATAGAATATTAGAACTATGAAATCCGCTCTAATGCGATTAAACACCGCTTTGAGAATGTTTTTCCTCTGTAAATTGAAGCGGTTGCATGATAAAAAATAATGTTTGACTGTTTCGTATTTGTTGCAAAACGACCAAAGAAGGGAAGGACAGAAAAGAAGCAGAAAAACTCTCAATGCGCTCTGTTCAAGCCCCCAAAATGGCTTACATAAAAACAACAACTTTACCTCCAAACGGAGGCTTTAAAAGCTCTCAAAAGAACCAGAAAAACTTCAAATGCGCTCCGTTCAAGCCCTCAAAATGAGTTCAATAAAAACACAAATTTACCTCCTTACTTCCGTCTAATCACCCCCTTAAAGGATGTAAATAAAACCTCCTTTTGAACCTCGTTTTGAAGGGGGTTTTGCGCAGTCCCTTTTGGATGCACGTTATGCGTCGAGCCCGAAATTCCCTAAAAGGCTCAAACCCGTTTGCAGTGCACTCTGCTACCATTGTGGAGAAACCGGCCACACGTACCGCCGCTGCCAGTACCGGGAGATAGGATGGCGTAGTTTCGCCGTGAACGCGCCGCGTTCGCGGCCAGGTGAACGACCTCGAGACATCGCTAAATACATCACCGGAACACAGTGGCAACGACGGCAACCATCGCTTGCACCGTCAACCGGTGAAAACAAACATTTTTATTTCGTCAAAACAGTCAAAACATTTTTTTTTATTTCGATTTCAATAAACTATAGTTTTTATAATCATGCGTACGATTGAGAACGTTTTCAGTGTGATTAGACGCAAAATCTTGCATGCCTACGTAGGCAAATCAGCGCCTACTGAGCCCTTTGCGACTTCTCTCCAAAGCTCCTAAACCTGCCTTGTGACGTGGCCAGAACTCCATCTCCGTCAAACTCCATAATAGAGTTTTACGTTTATGGAGTTTAACGGAATTCGGTGGCGGTAGTCTGACAGGGGTATTAGGACATCACTAGGAAGTTTCTTCCAATAATGGATTGCAAAGAAAAAAGGAGGGGGGGAGGTTAGGAAGCAGGGTAGTAGGCATGAACATCGGCTCTCTTTTGCATGCGTGATGCAAACGTGAAAATATGAAATGAATTGGTTGCATCTGCAAACGTTACAACGCCAAATTCCTGAAGTAACGTATGTGCAAGTGTGAAGACAGCGCCATTTTGACTTGGCGTTTCGAATCCGGATAATTTAAATAAGACTTTCAGAGAAATTACAATATAGAACGTAAAGTAAGCATTCTACTGTAAAACGGATTGCTTTATTTTGGATGCGCAGAAGTTTGTCATCTAGCTAGTGGACGTCGGCAGGACGTTCAAAAGTGCCGCAAAGAGCACAAGCAAGGAACGTGGAAGCCAACACAATCTCACGACGTTGGTGCTTGTGCATTGCAATTTAGATTAAAACCAAGTTACTGACGATGTCGCGAGGTTGACCGTTTCTTTCTCAGTTGAGCGGCATACACAATAAAATAAAATTACTGATATTGTGTTCTTGGCAATGTTGGCATTCGATATTTTATAGTTGATACGCATGTGTCGACACATATATATCTCACCAGTTATCTGACTATTAGATTTATATCAGTAGTCTTTTAAAACTGAATAAAAATAAGCAATACAATCATAACTACACTCGAAACACTACAATACTTCCACTGCGCGCCTAGACGCCTTGAAAAGCGAAGCTTATGGAAAACTACCGGGATATGCGGCCGAATCTAAGCGATTCCAAGCTACAGCTTCGTGTACGGAGGCGATGCACCATCGAGCAAAATGAACCCACGCTCTCGTGCTTAGCAACGTAACGCCGTGGATACGTACTCAAAGGCTGTTCGCGAAGGAAAAAAAAAGTTATTTTATAGAAAGTGTAGTTGCAGAATTATTTATGTGAACGTAAATATACCACAACGTATGTGTACATATGGTTTAGTTGCAAATGATAACAAAAATGGAGAACCAACAAATAGCACAGACAGGAAGGAAGACCAGTCAAACGTTCATTTATTTTAGCCTGATGGCTTTCAGTCAATTTCCGCTCTTGAACCTTCACCATGGAGGCTGTCCTTGGACTCAGAGTTCGTCTCCTACTCGGGCGTGGTGTCGACGTCCACGTTCAAGATCTCGGGTGACCTCTTCTTGGATTGGTTTCCCCCCAGCCAATTTTCATCTATCCCGCCGAATGATGGAGTTACTGCTTCAGCATGGAGCGGCAATTCATTCTCATTGTCGCGTGTTGGATGTCCGTCACGTTCTTCCGCCAGTGGAGCCATCAATGTGCCTAAATCCAGCAGTTATTGCCCACCTTCTGCCATTTCGGAGTGGCCACTTGATGCGGAAGCTGGTGATGCAAACAGAACACCTCCGCGTTGTCCCCTACGGCGTGACCGAGGATTTGCGTAAGTCGGAGGGCGTGCATTCTGGTCGTCGGCGCTGCGTGCCTCTCGGAGCATGTGCACCTTCTCGCGCTGTTTAGCGAGCTCCTTGTGCAGGAAGTTGTTGTCACGTTTCAGCCTCATTCGGCTCAGCTCGAGTTCCTCCTCGTCCTCGTTAATCGTTTGTTTGAGAAGGTTCAAGTGGCGAATCAGCTGGTCGACCTGATCAGGGTCCTATCTCCTCGATGGTACTGGTTTCGAACTCTGTTTCAGTGCTCAGTACAAGTTCGGCAGAAGTACGCGTAGGATTCTCCTCCCGCGCCTCCAAGCTCACCTGTGGGTGGAAGGTTCGGCGAGGTTTCGGACATTTAGGACGAGCGCCGCCTCTTGCTGGTGCGGAAGTATTCGCACGGCCCCGAAACTGCTCGGGCGTGGCCTTGACTTCCGGTGGATAAGCAGGTGGCCGTGAGCTTGACGGTCCCGAATGGTCCTCTTGGAAGCTCATGATGACCTTTCTTTTTTCGCTTACGGGAAACGTGGAGCAGTAGACGATGATGATGATGATTGCCTTTTGAATGGCTCACACCCACTTTGAGGGATTAGCCTAGAAACGAATAATTTATAGGTAAAAGTGGTAACATATGAATTCTATGACTAATTAATTATAGAATAGTAAGAATAAATTAATAATGCTAATTTAGAAATTTGAAATCACAACCGCCCTGGTTCAATTAAAAATTTTTATACAGAAGAACAGACACCCCGGTAACAATGACCTAATGAGGAGGCTCCCAAGGATAGAATATTAGAACTAATGAAATCCGCTCTAATGCGATTAAACACCGCTTTGAGAATGTTTTTCCTCTGTAAATTGAAGCGGTTGCATGATAAAAAATAATGTTTGACTGTTTCGTATTTGTTGCAAAACGACCAAAGAAGGGAAGGACAGAAAAGAAGCAGAAAAACTCTCAATGCGCTCTGTTCAAGCCCCCAAAATGGCTTACATAAAAACAACAACTTTACCTCCAAAGGAGGCTTTAAAAGCTCTCAAAAGAACCAGAAAAACTTCAAATGCGCTCCGTTCAAGCCCTCAAAATGAGTTCAATAAAAACACAAATTTACCTCCTTACTTCCGTCTAATCACCCCCTTAAAGGATGTAAATAAAACCTCCTTTTGAACCTCGTTTTGAAGGGGGTTTTGCGTAGTACCTTTGGATGCACGTTATGCGTCGAGCCCGAAACTCCCTAAAAGGCTCAAAACCCGTTTGCAGTGCACTCTGCTACCACAGTGGAGAAACCGGCCACACGTACCGCCGCTGCCAGTGCCGGGAGATAGGATGGCGTAGTTTCGCCGTGAACGCGCCGCGTTCGCGGCCAGGTGAACGACCTCGAGACATCGCTAACTACATCACCGGAACACAGTGGCAACGACGGCAACCATCGCTTGCACCGTCAACCGGTGAAAACAAACATTTTTATTTCCTCAAAACAGTCAAAACATTTTTTTTATTTCCATTTCAATAAACTACAGTTTTTATAATCATGCTTATGATTGAGAACGTTTTCAGCGTGATTAGACGCAAAATCTTGCATGCCTACGTAGGCAAATCAGCGCCTAATGAGCCCTTTGCGACTTCTCTCCAAAGCTCCTAAACCTGCCTTGTGACCTGACCAGAACTCCATCTCCGTCAAAAACCATAATAGAGTTTTACGTTTATGGAGTTTAACGGAATTCGGTGGCGGTAGTCTGACAGGGGTATTAGGACATCACTAGGAAGTTTCTTCCAATAATGGATTGCAAAGAAAAAAAGGGGGGGGGGGTTAGGAAGCAGGGTAGTAGGCATGAACATCGGCTCTCTTTTGCATGCGTGATGCAAACGTGAAAATATGAAATGAATTGGTTGCATCTGCAAACGTTACAACGCCAAATTCCTGAAGTAACGTATGTGCAAGTGTGAAGACAGCGCCATTTTGACTTGGCGTTTCGAATCCGGGTAATTTAAATAAGACTTTCAGAGAAATTACAATATAGAACGTAAAGTAAGCATCTACTGTAAAACGGATTGCTTTATTTTGGATGCGCAGAAGTTTGTCATCTAGCTACTGGACGTCGGCAGGACGTTCAAAAGTGCCGCAAAGAGCACAAACAAGGAACGTGGATGCCAACACAATCTCACGACGTTGGTGCTTGTGCATTGCAATTTAGATTAAAACCAAGTTACTGACGATGTCGCGAGGTTCACCGTTTCTTTCTCAGTTGAGCGGCATACACAATAAAATAAAATTACTGATATTGTGTTCTTGGCAATGTTGGCATTCGATATTTTATAGTTGATACGCATGTGTCGACACATATAAATCTCACCAGTTATCTGACTATTTAGATTTTATATCAGTAGTCTTTCAAAACTGAATAAAAATAAGCAATACAATCATAACTACACTCGAAACACTACAATACTTCCACTGCGCGCCTAGACGCCTTGAAAAGCGAAGCTTATGGAAAACTACCGGGATATGCGGCCGAATCCAATGATTCCAAGCTACAGCTTCGTGTACGGAGGCGATGCACCATCGAGCAAAATGAACCCACGCTCTCGTGCTTAGCAACGTAACGCCGTGGATACGTACTCAAAGGCTGTTCGCGAAGGAAAAAAAAAGTTATTTTATAGAAAGTGTAGTTGCAGAATTATTTATGTGAACGTAAATATACCACAACGTATGTGTACATATGGTTTAGTTGCAAATGATAACAAAAATGGAGAACCAACAAATAGCACAGACAGGAAGGAAGACCAGTCAAACGTTCATTTATTTAGCCTGATGGCTTTCAGTCAATTTCCGCTCTTGAACCTTCACCATGGAGGCTGTCCTTGGACTCAGAGTCCGTCTCCTACTCGGGCGTGGTGTCGACGTCCACGTTCAGATCTCGGGTGACCTCTTCTTGGATTGGTTTCCTCCCAGCCAATTTCTGTCTATCCCGCCGAATGATGGAGTTACTGCTTCAGCATGGAGCGGCAAGTCATTCTCATTGTCGCGTGTTGGATGTCCGTCACGTTCTTCCGCCAGTGGACGCATCAATGTGCCTAAATCCAGCAGTTATTGCCCGCCTTCTGCCATTTCGGGAGTGGCCACTTGATGCGGAAGCTGGTGATGCAAACAGAACACCTCCGCGTTGTCCCCTACGGCGTGACCGAGGATTTGCGTAAGTCGGAGGGCCGTGCATTCTGGTCGTCGGCGCTGCGTGCCTCTCGGAGCATGTGCACCTTCTCGCGCTGTTTAGCGAGCTCCTTGTGCAGGAAGTTGTTGTCACGTTTCAGCCTCATTCGGCTCAGCTCGAGTTCCTCCTCGTCCTCGTTAATCGTTTGTTTGAGAAGGTTCAAGTGGCGAATCAGCTCGTCGACCTGATCAGGGTCTATCTCCTCGATGGTACTGGTTTCGAACTCTGTTTCAGTGCTCAGTACAAGTTCGGCAGAAGTACGCGTAGGATTCTCCTCCCGCGCCTCCAAGCTCACCTGTGGGTGGAAGGTTCGGCGAGGTTTCGGACATTTAGGACGAGCGCCGCCTCTTGCTGGTGCGGAAGTATTCGCACGGCCCCGGAACTGCTCGGGCGTGGCCTTGACTTCCGGTGGATAAGCAGGTGGCCGCGAGCTTGACGGTCCCGAATGGTCCTCTTGGAAGCTCATGATGACCTTTCTTTTTCGCTTACGGGAAACGTGGAGCAGTAGACGATGATGATGATGATTGCCTTTTGAATGGCTCACACCCACTTTGAGGGATTAGCCTAGAAACGAATAATTTATAGGTAAAAGTGGTAACATATGAATTCTATGACTAATGAATTATAGAATAGTAAGAATAAATTAATAATGCTAATTTAGAAATTTGAAATCACAACCGCCCTGGTTCAATTAAAAATTTTTATACAGAAGAACAGACACCCCGGTAACAATGACCTAATGAGGATAACAATGACCGCTAGAAATTCTGCCAAAATATTGTCCTAATGAGAATGACCAGTTGAAGGTTTCGGAAATAATACGAATGCCAGATTTTTCTTCGGAGTGTGAGGCATCTGTAGCTATGATATTTGTTGTATTTATCCCCTCTAAATGCCTTTGTAGTAAGCCGTTTAATACGTGGTAAGGCAAATTTTGGGTATGGTTTGGATATATATAGCCAAAAAAGATTTCAAGGTCCGGTCTTTCCTTGTGAATGGAAGGAACTTCAGTCAATTTAACACCTAATGGTCCTAAAACTCATCAATTGATGAGTAACGCGGGAGACGAAATACAGCTCATGATTACTAAACTGGATACGGAAAGTGGAAGATTAGGTCTGAAAATAATATGCATAAAACTAAAGTAATGTGGAACAATCTCGGCAGAGAACAGCCCTTTGCGATAGGTGGCGAGCCACTGGAAGTTGTAAAGGAGTACGTCTACTTAGGACAGGGTAGTAACCGTGGAGCCAAACCATGAGAGTGAAATAACTAGAAGAATAAGGATGGGATGGGGCTCATTCGGCAAGCATTATCAAATCATGAATGGTAGCCTACCACCACGGCCGCTGGATGGAAAAGCGCACGGTACTGTCTGCCGCGTCGGGCGGCTTTCTATGGGAGAGCACGTGTTGGCCCTAGTTGCAGTTGCGGCCGCGCGGCGCGACGGGGCGGGGAAGGGGAAACGGGTGCCGGCGGCTACCTTTGGGGCAGCAGCCGCAGCAAATTAGTTGGTGGTGGTTACAACAGCGATCTCACTCAGCTGTTCTAAGCGGTTTTTTTCTATCTTATCTATCGCAGTCATGACATATCCATTCAGTTGAGTCCGTTCGCGTAATCTGGTTAAATAGCCACTTAAATTTCCGTGTACGTGCCGAGCTCCTGGCATTTTTTTTTTTGTCCGGGACTAACTTTTTGCTTTGTGTCTGAAAGAATATTCAACAATGCGCGTAGCAACATTATATGGCGCTGAATGTGTGAAAAAGTGGTTGTTATATTTATGTGCGTGTAATGAATGCATCGTTGTTATTTTAACATATTGATTTCCGTGACATTTCTTCAGCACCTTTGAGTTTTCTTAGCTGAAAATGCTTGACAGGTATTTATTTTAAACATCTGACAATACACGTTCATGGTCTTTATACACAAGAAGTGCATGTAAAACATACGTTGAATCTTTTTCATGATGCCTAATGCATGATACTGTGCCGAGAAGTAATTCAGCTTCGGATACTTGATACTAGCGGATTCTCCAAATATAGTGACGCACTCATCGTAACTTGTTGAAAAGGCTGCGGAATATATATTCATTAGAAGTGGCTTGCAAATTTCTTGACAGTTCTTAGCAGGGCAATGTCATCAAATTGATGTATATATAAGGCCGATCACTGGAGGCCGATGACGGAGACTGCCAGAAGACAATAACGTTGGTGTGCAACGAAGACTCGCCAGTGCCTGTACAGCGGCTAACATCAAAGGACCAAAACGAAAGGTTTTATGGTCTGCACAGACTGGAAGTAGACAGGGAAGCCAAAATTTGGGCCCCACAAATTGGAAGCATAACAAAACAGTAATTAACAATAATAAGAAAACAGAGATGAGTATAAGGAAGCGTTTACCCACCCCCCCCCCCATTCTTTTTGTTTACCGTATAGCTGCCAAAAGCGACCCACCTCAACTTTGTCCCTGTGAGTCGCTCGCAATGTGTGTGTTGGCTGCCACGTATGTTTGTTTGAAATGAAATCTTGTCGTCGCCCAATAGCCGCTTTTCTACACTTATTTGTCTCCGCATGTTTTGCTGAGGTAACGTTGCTTGTTGGGAGAGTTGTAACGGGTCAGTCATAATGTAGTTCAGCGAAAAAAACAGGCAACAGACGAGCTAGTGTGTCCTTGTCCTCTCGCTCGTCTGTTGCCTGTTTTTTGCGCTGAACTACATGATGACTGCTGAGGTAAGTTGAGTCTGTGCCCCGTACCGCTAATGACCACAGACAACCCAACTCTCTGAATAAAAGGAATACACGTGCTTTTCATGGCAACCAACATCAGTACCACATGGCATTGCGGGGCAACGCACGCCACCGCAACGCGACAGCGTTCGGAAACAACCGGAACCGATGACAAAGGTTGCCGCGGGCTGAAAGGTCGGAACTAGAAAAAAAAACGAGAGATAAGAGAAAACGGGAAGGGGGTGTTTGCAACTAGCCGCCGTTTGCAGCTAGTAGGGATTAGCCCTGAATTCATAATAAGTAAACTAACTTCTCACATTTTGTCCAGATTTTATGTTCAGTGTTGAATTCGTTACATGATCGTGAAAAGGCGTAACAGGAAGAGACAGAAATACTGAAAACCGCAGGAATGCAAGCAGTTGTGTTCGTGTGTTTTTCAGCCTTTTCATCACTCTTCCATCTGACCGTTTTCATATTAATTAATCCGTAACAGCTCGCCCAATTGTCAGTATTGAAGATGTATTCACTGAAATTTTAAAGTGACTCGAATCTCCTTCTATGAGATGGTCGCCCATATGATAAGCATTATTTCATGGCAGTTCATGCGATGCCGTATCGTATGTGTACTATAAACATGTTGGAAGAAGGACGAAGTTTATCTTATTTGTGTCAAATAAACAGTGGCCGCTGCAGTTTTCTGAGATCACTTTTTCGAAATGAAATGATTAAATCTGAAGCAGCATACTCAGAGCCAAAATAAGAATTTCGATGCATTAGGAAAGGTGCAGCGCCTCCAGGTTGGTACTTGTGGTCTTCAAGGACACCAGAAAAACATGCCCACGCGATTACTTCCGCAAAAGCGATCGGTGCGCGAAGTTGCATCTTGGGCAAGGAAAGAACAAAAATTCCCAAGCGCTGCAAGTTTTACAGAAATATCGGTAATTAACTGATGTGTACAGGCTAGATGGATTTTAGGAGAATATTTCGGGCGTCACATGAAGACGCACGCTCTAAAGCATAACTGCCGTAAGCGCGCCGTGCACGTGATCCCACGGGCGTCCGCGAAACCCCGCCTGGTGGCGCCGCGGCGGTGGTCCGGGAAACTAGGCCCGTCACGCCGGTTTCGGAGCACGCGGCAGGCCGTACCGTGCGCTTTTTATCCAGCGGCCGCGCTACCACTATCCCTCAAGAGGAAGGTATTAAAGCTGCATCTTACCGGTACTTACCTACGGAGCAGAAACCTGGAGACTTACAAAGAAGGTTCAAATTAAATTGAGGGTTCAAATTAAATTGAAAAAAAAAACGATCTACAATGATCAGGAAGCTTCTCGAACAATGAGGCGCGGTTCGCGCTGAGCGTTGCTGACAGTCTTGTGGCGAAAACCGAATAGGCAAAGTTATAATAGGAAACGCCCGTGGCAATGCCCCCTCTGAAAAAGCATCGTCCCGATGCTTAAAACAAAACAGGCCAATGCATGCAACAATAAATCAACAAGAATAAAGCAACAAAGTACAATAAACAATAAGCAAAAGGAAGGAAGTACATAATAAAGCGAAATGATAGTCCTCAGATTCGCTAACGCGCGTAATATGGTTTGAGGGGCACGACATGGACGACTTCAGGTCGTTCCACGGCGCCACTGAGAGTTCGTAATGCCGTCAGGGACAACCTCATATTGGCGAGTGCGCCCAGGCGCCGAAGTACCCTGTACGGTCCGAAAATATCGGCGAAGAAGCTTCTCGCTAGTCCGCGTCGTCGTATTGGCGTCCAGACCCAGACACGGTCGCCGGGCTGCTACGATAAAGCGTCGTCGAAGATTGTAGCGACAGCTGTCGGTGTGCTGCTGGGTTTGATGCGCAAGGGGCAGCTGTCGTGCTTCTTCGGCGCTGTAGGTAGGTGGTCACGTCGATATTTTCCTCGTCGGTCACGTTGGTAACATGGCGTCGAGCGTTGTTGCCGGGCTCCGTCCGTAGACCAACTTGTATGGAGTCATCTGCGTCGTTTCTTGTACGGCCGTGTTGTACGCGAAGGTCACATATGGAAGGATGGCGTCCCTCTTCTTGTGTTCGACGTCGACGTACATAGCCAGCATGTCGGCGATGGTCTTATTGAGACGCTCGGTCAGGCCGTTGGTCTGTGGGTGGTACGCGGTGGACCGCGGTGGCTTGTGTGGCTGTATTCCAAGATCGCTTGAGTTAGCCAGCCGTAAACGCCGTACCTCTGTCGGTGATGAGAACCTCTGGGGCGCCATGACGCGACATGTGCTCCACGAAGAACTTGGCTACCTCGGCGGCACTGCCTTTGGGCAAGGCCTTTGTCTCGGCGTAGCGGGTGAGGTAGTCAGTTGCCACGACGATCCACTTGTTTCCGGTATTGGACGTCGGAACGGCCCCAGTAAGTCCATCCCGATTTGCTGGAACGGCCGCCGTGGTGGCTCGATAGGCTGCAGAAGTCCGGCTGGCCTAGTGGGCGGTGTCTTGCGTCGCTGACAGTCCCGGCAGGTCTTTACGTAACGGGTGACGTCGGCGGAAAGGCGCGGCCAGTAGTACTTCTCCTGTATTCTTGCTAGCGTGCGAGAAACACCCAGGTGTCCAGACGTCGGGTCGTCGTGCAGAGTCTGGAGGACCTCTGGCCGCAATGTCGAGGGTACCACGAGAAGGCAATCGGCTCGAAGCGGTGAGAAGTTCTTCTTTAGGAGAACACCATTACGCAAGAAAAACGACGTCAGTCCGCGCGTGAATACCTTCGGAACAACGGTGGTCCTGCCCTCGAGGTATTCCACAAGGCCCTGAGTTCTGGGTCCGCCCGCTGTCGTTCGGCGAAGTCGTCGGCACTTATGGTTCCTAAGAAGCAGTCGTCCTCTTTGTCGTCCTGCGGCGGTGGGTCGACGGGGGCGCGAGACAGGCAGTCAGCGTCGGAATGTTTTCTTCCGGACTTCTAAACGACGGTAATGTCGAATTCTTGAAGTCGTAGGCTCCACCGTGCGAGCCGACCTGAAGGGTCCTTCAAGTTAGCTAGCCAACACAATGCGTGGTGGTCGCTCACAACTTTGAAGGGCCTGCCGTAGAGGTAGGGCGAAACTTGGATGTAGCCCAGATGATCGCTAGGCACTCCTTTTCCGTTGTGGAATAGTTCGTTTCTGCCTTTGATAGCGACCGGCTAGCATAACTGATGACCCTTTCCTGCCCGGCAGTCTTCTGCACAAGGACGGCGCCGAGTCCTACGCTGCTTGCGTCGGTGTGGATTTCTGTATCGGCGTATTCGTCGAAATGCGCTAGTATCGGAGGCATCTGAAGGCGTCGTTTCAGTTCTTCAAATGCTTCGATTTGCGCCGTTTCCCCCTTGAATTGCACGTCGGTCTTCGTAAGGTGAGTTAGCGGCTCGGCGATTCGTGAAAATTGCTTGACGAAGCGCCTGTAGTAGGCGCACAAGCCTAGAAAACGGCGCACGGCTTTGGTGTCGGTGGGTGGCGGGAAGCCAGCGATGGCAGCTGTTTTCCGCGGGTCTGGGCGAACACCATCCCTGCTGATAACGTGACCCAAAAATAAGAGCTCCTCGTACGCGAAGCGGCACTTTTCGGGCTTCAAGGTTAGGCCGGAGGTCTTGATTGCTTCAAGTACGGCTTCAAGGCGCGGGAGGTGTTCGTCGAAGCTTGAGGCAAACACAACGACGTCGTCCAAGTATACGAGGCACGTCTGCCACTTCAAGCCAGCCAGCACTGTGTCCATAACTCGTTGGAATGTCGCAGGTGCCGAACAAAGACCGAAGGGCATGACCTTGAACTCGAAGAGGCCGTCTGGTGTTATAAAGGCCGTCTTTTCTCGGTCTCTCGTCGACTTCGATTTGCCAGTAGCCGGTCTTGAGGTCCATCGACGAAAAGTACTTCGCGTTGTGGAGTCGATCCAGGGCGTCGTCTATCCGTGGAAGAGGGTGCACGTCCTTCTTCGTGATTTTGTTCAGGCGACGATAATCGACGCAGAAACGTAGGGTTCCATCCTTCTTCCTCACTACACTACGGGAGACGCCCGGACTCTGAAAGCCACGTCGAAACCCGGTAGGGACTCTGACGGTGTGGTCGAGCTTTTCTTCCGTTATGATACGGTTTTAGCAAGGGGCGTTTGCCGGACCCGTGATGACGACGAGAACAGTCCTTGTATTTCTTCAGAAGGCATCGGAGCTGTTGTTTGTTGGCGGGTGGGAAGGCTTGGGTTTACGTCGAAGGATGCTCAGGCATTGCGGTTGTCGTTGTAGCTTCGTCAGAATCTGAAAAGGCAAACGCATCGCTGACAGCCAAGATTTCTCGATGTACGCAATCGTCGTGCCCCTGCTCAGGGTGTCTGTATTCTTGGCTGAATTCGTTCATCACGCTTCCTTTCCCTTCATACAGCCGAGCAATGCCTCTTGGGACGCAAATGTCACGGTCTAGCAGCAAAACGCTGATCGCTCTCCAGACACCTTCGATGCATTCAGCCGTTTCGGTGCCGACGGGAATTATGATGCTGGATCTAGGGAATGGTGACTTTGCTCCTCGAGCACGTTCAGGGTATATTGGCATGGGTTCGTATCCGGCTGTCGCTTTCTCCGACGATAGGGTTTCGATTTGGTTCTTAAGTCGATGACGGCGCCGTGGTCACTTAGGAAGTCCCATTCCAAGTATCACATCCCTGGAGCAGTTTTGTACGATTACTAAGCTCGCAGGATACGTCCGGTTGTTGATGTGACTCTCGCCGTGCAGACACCAAACGGCGTTATGAGATGGCCTCCAGCGGTCCGGATCTCGGGGCCTTCCCAAGCAGTCCTAACTTCTTCAACTTTGCTGCGAACGGCCCACTGATGACGGAATAGTCGGCTCCAGTATCGACGAGAGGTGACGTTGTGGCCGTCGATCTGAACGTCGAGGTCGCTAGTCGCCGTCTTGCGTTGCGGTTACGTCGCGGCGTCGGGTCACGGCTACGTCGGTTTGTTCCGCTGCTTCCGCGCTGCGTCGTTAGGTCTACTTCGGACCGCGAGGGTTTGTCGTCAGGGGTCTGTCTGTTCGCGTCGTGTTCTGAAGGTCTCGTCGCGTTGTCGTCGGCGGCCGCGGAGGATCCTCGGCATTTCGTCGTACAGCAACCGCACCTCCATCGGTTGCTGCCCTTAGTTTCCCGGATACGGGCTAGGCGACCGGCCCCGGCTTGGGCCATGTTCTGCCGGCGTGCGGTGACATGTAGCGGCCGGCGACGGCGAGCGGGAAGTCGTCGTTCTTGCCACTGTGTTCCGGTGAGGTAGTCGTCGATGTCGCGAGGCCGTTCGCCTGGCTGCGGGCGCGGCGCGTTGACGGCGAATCCTCGTAGCCCCATCTGTCGGTACTGACAGCGGCGGTACGTTGTGCCCGGCCTCCCCGCATGGTAGCAGAGCGCGGTTGTCAGGGCGCGCCAGACGTCGGTCTTCCTCGGCGTGCATCGCTGGCCGGTTGGCGGGCGGTATGATGTAGGTGGTGGCGGCGGTGGGTGCCTGGCGGCGGAACTGCTGGGGTGGCGGGGTGTCTTGACGTGGGCGAGGAGGGGGGGCGTTGCGTCGGGCTGCAGCAGCATAGCTCATGGCTTGCAGCTGCGGTGGTGTCGGCTGAGGAACACCCAGTGACTGTGTGATTTCCTCGCGTACAACGTCAGCAATCGACGTAACTTCCGGCTGTGCAAACGGCGCAAGCTTTCGCAGTCCTCTCGCAAGATGGCTCGGATCGTTTCGCGGAAGTCGTCGGAGCCGAGGCCATGAACAGCTGCGCTGTCTTGAAATGCGCGGCGATTGTACTGCCGGGTGCGCATCTCGAGCGTCTTCTCGATGGTCGTTGCTTCCGAAACGAATTCTTGAACTGTCGATGGGGGGTTTCCGCATCAGCCCGGCGAAGAGCTCGTGTTTGACTCCTCGCATAAGAAAGCGGACCTTCTTGTCCTCGGCATGACAGGGTCTGCATGACGGAACCGCCTTGTCATCTCTTCCGTGTAGAGCGCCACGTTTTCGTTCGGCATCTGCACGCGGGTCTCGAGCAAAGCCTCAGCACGCTCTTTCCTGACGACGCCGTGAATGTCGCAAGGCACCTGCTGCGAAAGATATCCCACGTTGTCAGGCTTCGCTCTTGGTTCTCGAACCAGGTCCGAGCGACGTTCTTCCAAAGCAAATAAGACATGCCGTAGCTGTCTTCGCTGGTCCAGGCATTAAAAACGGCGACTCGGTCGTAGGCTTCGAGCCAGCTTTCCGAGTCTTCGAACGCGATCCGCGAAGGTTGGCGGCTCCTTGGGCGTCCGGAGAAGGATCGGTGCGGGCGGCACAAGCGTCTGTCATCGTCGCTGTGGTCGAGGTCAGGATCTTGTTTGCCGGGTCTTTTCAGGTAGAGGCCCGTGCTCTGGCGGTAACTTGTTGCCTGCGGCTTGCTCGACGATCCGGGTTTCTTTGCCGTCGTCCTCCTCGCGGCTTCGGCTTGGGTCAGCGCTCGCGGGGCGTCCGGATCATGGAAGAAGCAGCACCTCCACCTGATGTCACGTGGTCGTGACGTCGATGAAGACAACAGTCAGCACGTCCGAGATGAAACTGTTTTTTGGCCAAACTTTGTCCTAAGAACTGGAGAAAGAACTACAGCAATACACGCTGTACAATGATACGGCGAACAGGGCGTCGTCCGTCGATCAACTGACAAGCGGTGAAGCGCGTCGGCATTTAAACATGTGCCGTCGAATATACCAGCGTTTTCGCTGGCTGTCGCGCAAATTCTAGAATGAGCTCGAGTGTGCGCGTCTTGCGCGAAATCTTAACAAAACGATCTACAATGATCAGGAAGCTTCTCGAACAATGAGGCGCGGTTCGCGCTGAGCGTTGCTGACAGTCTTTGTGGGCGAAAACCGATAAAGCAAAAGTGATAGGAAACGCCCGTGGCAATATCATAGTTTGAAATCAAAGAAGAAATGGATATGGCCCGGGCACGTAGCACGTCGGCGAGATAACCGGTGGTCATTAAGGGTACTGACTGGATTCCAGAGATGGCAACAAACGCGTGAGGGGGAGACAGAAGAGATTAGGTGGGTAACGGATTTACCCTTTCAGCCCTGGATTTTTTATTTTGGTCGGGGAATTTTTTTGTGCGTGCTTTCCTATAGTTTGACCTAAGAAGACTAAAAACGAAAAATTGAGCCAGTGCAGGTAATAATGGATTTACAGACATGACGTCAAATTAGGTCATCAGGGCTCACGGTTGCGAAATGAGAAAAATTGCATCTTTTTTCCTGCTGTTCACTAGAGTACACAAATGTGAACCACGTCTCATTTTTCAGTGTGATACTCATTGAAACAGCTTCGGTACGTTATCCGAAAACTGCTCTTCCCCGCCTCAGCTGACCCGCCTCGGCGTCACCCATGACTTCGGTCAAAGCTTCTTCTTCTTTTGCGGCTCCCATCTCCGCAGCATGTCACCATTTTGTGTCGATCGCAGTGGGGATGACTGAAGAAGTATTTCCCCAAGAATCGGCAGTTTTGGTTTTTTCCAAGGTGCCAGGGGCAAGTTTTGGCGTTGGTGTCATTGACACCGCCAGGGCCGAAAGGGTTAAGAAATTTGTAGGTATAACGTGGCAGCAGAAAGCCAGGACCGGGTTGATTGGCGGAACGTGGGAGAGGCCTTTGCCCTGTAGTGGGCGTAGACAGGCTGATGATGATGATGATGATGATGGTGTGGTGGTCCTGCCAACTGTTTGTACGTAGCCCACGTGCGGTGTACGAAACCCAGACCAGTAGATTGAGAAAAATAACGCTGGCTGAGACATGAACACAATTTTAGTTTTATAGGATATCATACATCGTAGGAATGTTGTACCGTTAGTATCCTAAATCTGCGAAAAACAGAGGGAAACCTTCCTTCAAGTAGAGACATTATTGGCTACGAATTCGGCTATCCAAGGCTTAACCTTAGCGCCTCCCTTGCCAGGAGTACAATAGGACGCAAAGAAAACCACGGAATAGTTTCGTTAGAGCGACCTTTCCAAGAAGTCAAGCTTGCCTTGTGAAGTGGGATGGTGTATTAGTTGTCCTTAATATTGCACGAATAGATGTGGATCTCCTCGTCTTGTTGCATTGCTCGAGACAGGACTTACCGAAGGATGTATTGATGAGGACGGTCCTGTAGGAGCTAGCCTCTATAAGGCGAATACTAGAACACTGATGGTTCGCGGAAGCTACAAGGCAAGAATTCGTCTAGAAAAAAAGTGTATAAGGGCGGTGCCACAACCCTGAGAGTAATGCGTTTTGGTAAGTCTCCTGATTTATTTAAACTGCGAAAGTAAATATGAAAGATACACGAGAACATGCTGCACAACAATATTTGAAATAGAACACGAGAGCTATGGAAAACCGCCAACGTAAATGTAATATTGTTACGCAATCGTTTGAGTATAAACAGGATGTATTACAGTTGCGTACCATACAATAAAAACAGTGAAGGTGAATGACTTGCATCGCACACCACCATATTCTTAACATCTTCTTCTTCCCCTTCAGCGTCTCATTTTCATCTGTGCATAACAATATATGTGTGTGTGGTGTGTGGATTAGGGGGAAATTGGCAGATCACACGCCTTGTGGGAACCGCTTTCATGCGAAGCTCAGCGAGAGTTTTATGCTGCATTTTTTAGCTTGAGCCAAGCGTACGAGGTGCATCCACGTGTTTTCGTAAGTGTAGTAGTTGTGTGCGCATTGCTGTGTACACGGCGTTTTAAAGGGTTAACTTAGATGAACCTACGTCCGCACTCACGTTAGACACATGCGGCATATTAATCGGAATGAAGTGCGCGTAACCGGTGCGACGACGTGAATATCAATCCTCACTTTCGTTAGGCGTATTCCTCTAGCGTCGAGCAACCGCTTGCAGATAGCTTGCTGAATCATCGAATACAAATGTAATGCTTATTAGCTGCTATAAAAGCGGAGCCAACACTTGAACAACAATTGACGTTAACCCTGACATGCGCCTGTATCGTAGGAGTATATATGTAGTGTTTATTGATTTGTATAAAATTAGATAGCCAGCACTACAACCACGTTGACGTTGCACCCACATTACGCCTTCATAGGGTTTTCCAAAGTAGTTTCTAGAGCTGGCGTGGCCCTGTGGTAGAATACCTGACTGCCACGAAGAATGCGTATGTCTGACTTCTGCTGGGGTCCCTAATTTTTTATTCTTTGCGTTCGTCGGTTCAACGCTGCCGATTTCGTTTTTTCCTAACGCTCTCGCATTTAAATGACCAATGTTTGTTTCCGCCGTTCCTGGGTAGATATAAACTGGCAACCACCTATGCGTATACCCGTACCGCGGCCGTGGTATTGGCCTATGTGCCACACGTGCTTAGAGGAAAGGGTTTGGCGAGTGCGCTGCAGTATTTTTCGCTATTCAGCCATGACCACACGTAATGTGCGCCCAACCCTCTACCCTCCCATGCCAATTTTGGCCTAGCCAAGTTAAGGAGGCGATCGCCGAGAGCACCCAGACACAGATAATAGATAGATAGAGATAGATATAGATAGATAGATGATAGATAGATAGATAGATGATAGATAGATAGATAGATAGATAGATAGATAGATAATGCATAAAAACTCTCAAAGTGGCAAATGTTCGCTCAGGAATGCTTCACATTAAAAGCACAAGGAGGAGGAGGAGGATGGGAAGGAAATGAAGGAAAGGCAGGGAGTTAACCAGACGCGCTTCCGGTTTGCTACCCTTCGCTGGGGGAAGGGATGAGGGATTAAAAGAAAGAAGAAGAGGGAAAAGCACTGTCGGGTAATATGCACTGTCCATTGAATGCTACACGCGGTCGGTTAAGCCGGTCGATTTAAAAAACAGCAGTAATGCTCGCGTCGCTTTGCTGGCCTGCGATGCGTAGGGCCACGATCCGAGGATCTTCTCTTCGGAAAACGGTCGCGTCTAACTTGTTCAGCGCAATCGCGCAGAACGTTTTCGTTCGTTCACAAAACGTTCCACAGAAACACGTAGATGTTCTATCGTTTCGTTGCTTATTGCACGAGTCACATTTTGAGGTCTGCCATTCCTAGCGAAAAGAGTACGCCTTCGTGAAACTACTCCTAACACAGGCGCACAGTAAAGTTGCATCACGGCGGGAGAGGTGCGATGGAACTTGGAGCTTCCTCGTGGGTCTAGTTCATGCAGGCGACGGTTCCAGACACTGGGGTCACTCAACCAAGTTTGCGTCATGGAGTCAGCGAATGACGTAGACCCTTTGCAGCGTCTGTCCTCGCAAGGTATTGGGTTTTGGGCATCCTCGTGAGCGGACCGAGCAGCATCATCAGCGAGGTTGTTACCCACAATACCACAATGTCCCGGCAGCCATTGGAACAACGTCATGTCCCTTTCGATAAAGCTTGGTGAAGAGCTTCTCTCATTTCGTTCACTAACTGCTCGTGCACCCTTCGTCGTAATGCTGATTGCAGACTCTGAAGGGATGCCTTAGAGTCGCAAAAGACAGCCCACTTTTGAGGCTGGCTTCCGCGATATAAGGATAGCAGCACGTAATCGGCAAGCTCCGCTGCTGTTGATGTCGTTCCCGTGTGACACCCTGAACTTGACAGTCACTTTGCAGGCCGGAATAACAACAGCACCTGTGGAGCTGTCGGCTAGGACTGATCCATCGGTATAAAATGTGGTCCTTTGGCCATACTCCTCGTTGAGTAGTGACAATGTCGCCTGTCGTGAGCCACTGTCGAATGACGGCTCTCTTCGTTATTCCCGGAATTGTGAGCGTACTGTGGTTGTTGTAGGCACCACGGAGGCGACAGTGGGTCTTGCTGCTGGAGTAAACCCGACGGAAGGCATTCTCTATGAGTCGACACAATCTTTGAAAACAT